>NC_041396.2:203396225-203696225 GCF_900747795.2 Erpetoichthys calabaricus
GTGTTTTTAACTGTCCAGTGAGGAGGGCGTGTCTTTTAAGTAGAGTCTGCAAAGTGTTGGCACTGAGATGTGGCATCAGCGCCATAGTTGAAGCCCCTAACGTTGCGGTCAGCAAGTCGGCTAACATCCGCCATGTGCCGTCTTTCATTTGCGAGAAGCAGATCATAGAATGGTTGAAACTGTTGCCCCTAACGTTGCGCCACGGCGTGTGGTTCGTTTATACCTCGTGTCTTGTCATTAAACTTTTATCTCGCGAATATGTTATTGCAATCCGCAGCGGGAGCGTTTCTATAAACTTAATTGAAACTTACGTTTTACACCGTGCTTTGTTTCCCTTATGAACATGCTTGTATGCTTAACTCGCTCCGTTCTCAATTGTTTAATTAATTTTTTGCTCTTCGCTGTTTGCGGCTGTTCCTCCATTTCCCCCTACTTCGTTCTTTTATCTCACGAATATGTTATTGCAATCCTTAATGGGAGCGTTTCAATAAACTGATTGAAAATAGTTTTGCATTTACCTTTTTAGTAAAAGGCGAGCTTTTAAGCCTGAGAAATCACCCCGTAAATGCACACGTTTAATTGGACATGTGTTAATATGTATGGTTACACAGTATTAAAAGACAGTGAACAACGTCAGTTACCTTTCTTCCCGCGTTTGATAAAAGGTGAGCTTTTAAGCCTGAGAAATCACCCCGTAAATGCACACGTTTAATTGCACGTGTTAATATGTATGCTTACACAGTATTAAAAGACAGTCAAAAATTAACGTCATTTACCTTCGTTCCCGCGTGTGACTCGTGCTGTAAATGTCTTCCTTGTTTTTAGTTCACGTGATTACGTAGGAGGCGTGATGACGCGATACGTGACTCCGCCTCCTCCATTACAGTGTATGGACAAAAAATATGTTCCAGTTATGACCATTACGCTTTGAATTTCGAAATGAAACCTGCCTAACTTTTGTAAGTAAGCTGTAAGGAATGAGCCTGCCAAATTTCAGCCTTCCACCTACACGGGAAGTTGGAGAATTAGTGATGAGTGAGTCAGTCAGTCAGTGAGTGAGTGAGTGAGTGAGTGAGTGAGTGAGTGAGTGAGTGAGTGAGTGAGTGAGTGAGTGAGTCAGTGAGGGCTTTGCCTTTTATTATTATAGATAAAATATTCCTACATTTGCTGGATTACAACTTACGCACAAGAAAGAATTACAACCAGTCATAATATGTTTATGGAGCATGGTTAGAAGACCATGCTCAGTGGAGTTAAAAATTGCTCCCTAATCGGGCCTACAAAAATATTTTATAAAGGTTATTTAGAAGCTACTCCATGAAAACATGCAGGTTGCATTGTGCCCTTGTCAGATGATATACTTTTTGATAAGAACAGGGCACTGTAACAGTTTTTGTTTATAAGAAAAAACTCTGATATGTTCAAGTGGGGGTCAATCACAAGCCTATGACAAAACCGGTAATACCACCTCTGAGCATAAGAAGGAGCTGTTGGTAACACTTTCTACACTTTTACCTCCAAGACAGGCCAACCTTAGGAATTCTAACACCGTTGCTATGGCTGCCAAACTGGACGTCCCACCCCATTCCACCTCAGAGGAGATATAAAGAAGGATGATGCCGGAAGTCAGCATTCATTTGTGGAACCTGCATCCGAGTATTTATTTACATATGAGTGATCACTGCAACCTTTTTATAATTTATTATTGTTTGTTACTTTCACTTTGTTAATACTAACTTATTGTCTTTCTTACATCATTATTTTATGCTGCGTACCCTTATGGTACCCAACTATTCTTTTCATGTCGTTTGTTTTTCTAAACTGATAGGTTGTTAAAAGTAATGGAAATGTGTCACAGACATAGAATAACAAGGTTAGTTCTTGTTGCACGGACAGGCTACAGCTTCCTACTTCCCAGCTTTTGTTGAAATGACTTCATAAAATGCAGTTGTTGGATAGAAAAAAGGTACTAAAAAGCCCCATTGCCATTCTAGCTCATTCAGTCTAATTACAAAAGTATAATGTATAGAGTGGTAGTCAAATTGTATCATATGCTTTGCTCTTGTCTTCTTCCACTCCAGTTGCCCATTCAAAAAAATCGGATTAAGTTGTTTATCAGCAACAGACAGCCAAAATGATGATGAAAGTAAATGATGACAAAGCCCTGACAAGTACTATCACTAGTCTGAACAACAAAAATAAAGTGAAGAACTACCAGCAATTTGCCAGAGTTTGTTTAGCCCTTTTACTGTGCTCTGTGAAAGGGAGAACCTACCTATTTTAAGTAGCTCCCAATGGACTGCAGTAAACGAAAAAGCAAACTGCCTAAGTAAACCAGACCACAAAAATAAGACCTGCTAGCAAAAGTAAAGGAAATAATCTGAAAATCTGCACAGGCACAGATGGCAAAAGGATTTTAAGCAAATGTAGGTTAAAAGGCAAATTCTAGAAAAATCAATCAGCACTAATCTGACCATGCTTATGACAAAAATTACAGTTCTAATATACACTAGCCCAACTTAGAACCCTACAAAGATAGAACACATAAGTAAAAATAACACAAAAAAAATCTGACTATGCCAAAAAACCTGTGTATATGGTATCACAAAATGGTGACGAAGACCCCATAAACACTTTGTGAAGAGAGAATTAGACACAGCACACTCATAAAGATTTGGGGTGGAAGTCCGGTATAGTAGAAAGTACAGAGCAACCTTTCCAGACTGATACATTCAATAAATGAATCAATCAGAGGACAACAATTCGGGAGGTGAATGGATTTTTATAGTGAACTTGAAGGAAATTAGATACAGAGGGAATCCTGGGAAAACAGAAGGGCGGAAATGATGTAAAAACTTGAAGACGGAAGTGCAGGTGAGGTCGGAAATAATGCCTTTGTTATTGTTCGGGTGAGATCGTCTGACAATCTTCAAAACGGTGCGTTTATTCTTCTGTTGAATAAGAGAGAGATATTATTGCCTTGTACAAAACCCGCTTTCTTTGTGTTATCACACTTCGTTGAGCCCGTCAGCTGCTCCCTAAGCACATGTGTGTGACAGTGTCAATATGATGTGATTGTCATGATGGACCTCTGGAGATTGACAGCAAGCAAAGCAAAATGAAAAATGATGCAAATAAATTATTAAAAAGCACAAACACAGCACCCCAATGTCAGTGGAACACTCATCTGGGAAACCTTTCCTGTACCTAGTGTTTACAAGAGAAACAGCACACACCTGGTTTAAAAATGCGTGGTGGAAGTGTTGGGACCAAAAGCCATATCTCTATGGATGGTGATGATGAATGTTTTTAGTAAAAACCTCATAAATATTAGCAGCCACTTTTTCATAAGGAATATTCCTTTAGCTCACATGGGTAATGTATTTGCTATTGTGTATGCCGGCAAGGGACATGGCACAACCCTGGTGTAAAACCTTTTCAATGACTTAGTCAGTTGCAACTTTTACACAGAAACTTATAGTTTGTATCTTTTAAGGCAATACAAGCTAAAGGATAAAGATTTTGACTTTAAACCGGCAGGTTTTTGACTGCCATTAATCAATGTCTTAACCTGAGCAAGTCATTTAATCAGCCTATACTCTAATATTAAAATGTATTGTATATGTAAACAATCATAATTTATCATAATCTTGTAAACCATTTTTAGTTTCCCCAAATTGATTACATCTTGCATGAAGAAGGGGCCTAAGTTGCCTCGAAAGCTTGCATATTGTAATCTTTTTAGTTAGCCAATAAAAGGTGTCATTTTGCTTGGCTTGTCTCTAGTTTCCCCAAATAATAATAATAATTAACAATGCAAAAATCATGACACCATGTAATGAAAGACTGTCAAAGTTTCATATGGTAGTTGACCTAGAGGAAAGTACATGACTCCAATGAGTTTTTAAAGTGATAAGTATAGACTAGCAGGCTTTTCATTTTTTTTGGTGACTCCACTTTCTACATCAATATTTACAAAAACCTTCTACAGAAAAGTCAGAATTCACTACACCACTCATACAGCTGTGTCACAAGGTATTCTTCGGTAAAGACATTATGTTAGAATATTAGAACATTTGAACTATTGTAATAAAGAACAGGCCGTTCATCCCAACAAGCTCAACCATCATAATCACCAAGATTGTCCAAAATAACATCAAGTCAAGAATATCTGGGCTTTGTTTTCTCACGAAAGCACACTATGAAGTGTTTATGGCAGTGTAAACTGTTCCACTTTACATAAGGTCTTCCATAAGGTAACCACGTGCCATCTTTGAACAAATCTTTGTTCATTGTATCAGATAGGCTTGTGTTGTATAAACTTTACATTCTATTGTTTAAAAACTTTTACACTTTCTGTGGAAAGGCTTTCACTTTGGGTTCCATTAATTCTGTTTTTCTGTTAACCCTTGATGCCATAGATTCACATGTAATTCATAACATGCTACATAATGGAGACAACTGCAAGTTATGGGGTAGCATGCTTCTGGGATGCCATCTCTATGTGGCATTGTGCTGAGCTGACCTGCTGTAAAACACCACACTTGAGATGCTTTCATTAATGAAACTAAAATTGTAGTCCACCACTCCCAGAAAACTACGAAGTCAAGTTTTCTAACATTTGGGTAAATTAAAGTTAACTCAGCTGGAATAAATTCCATAAAAACAATGGGGTCAGAAGGAAGAACATCAGTTTGAGTTCACTGGTTATTCTTGTACATTTCATCCAGGAATTAACAGTTTTAAATGGCTCAGAGCCAGGCCCCTCTGGTTCTAAATGTTAAACATCAGAACTGGAGAAATAGATGGCTACTATGTCTTCAGTGGTGTCAGTTATACCTTTTTTTTACACAATTCCAGAACACAGTCCCAAAGAGATCTATAATTTGAGGTGAAATAACAGTTAATGACATGTGGTTTAGTGTGTTTGCACAGAATATTGAATCCAAGTAATATAACACATGATTCAGATGAAAGTGGAAACAAGTCAGGAAGGAGCAGAGGTGAACAAAAATCAGTTCTCTTTCAAGACCAGCATAATACAAAGAATAAACAGAACACATTTTCTTCTCTATACAGCATGTTGGCCTGAACTCAAATCTGTACCTCACAGATGCTGCCTGAAAACAATTTTCAGTTTATCAGCTGGAACAGGAGTCACTTGGTCTTGGCCAATGGCACCCTGTTGATTTTCCCTCTCTGTCTCACTGAGGCACTGTGGGTAGTATAATGCTCATCTCTGGCCCCCTGGCCAGACGCCTCCGCACTATTCTGCCATGCAAGACTGCTTTCAGTCCTACAGGCGACTGAACAATTTTGTACTTTGCAATGACTCACCCCTGCAAACAGCCTGGATCTCAAGACAACATTTGTAACATTCTGCAAACGTTCCATTTGTCTGAAATGTTCAGTGTATTCAAATAAACTAAAAGTGCATATTGGATGACTCATATCGAAAAAAGAAAGGTTTTTTTTTTTTCTGTAGGGAAGATTAAAAAAGAAAAAAAAAAGTAGATTATGGCATTAAATTCCAACATTACACTTTTCTTCGTTTTCAAGGCACACTCCAGCATGATTCACTGAGAGTTCGGAAGCCAAAAGCAAGATTGGTGACCTTCAACTGTACATCCAGTTTAATAAAAGTATGGCATTCAGAGTGCTAATAAATTATTTCCAAGTGACCTCCAGCCAAAATTGCATAGTAGCTACTGGAAGTTCTTCAGATGTTGACTGATATTCAAAAGTAGAACAGTAGCAGTAACATTAATCAATGTGAGAGTTTAGCACAGTGACTTAATAATTAAAACTTTACCCATATTCCATTCCTCATAGCACATTAGCACATTAGGTGCTTTGACTTAAAACGGTTAAAAGTGCTGTCCTGGTCATCCAAGCCAAAGAGTTCTTCATGTTCGCAAAGGCTTAGTTTCAAGGTACCTAACAATCAACAGTCGCTCAACCTCATTTACATACACTTCATTTTTTCAGTCTAGTACTACAGTAGTAAGCTTGGGACAGTTCTTGGTAGACTGATTTGCTGTTAAAGCTTTCACATTTTTTTTGCACAGTAGTATTTTTCACCGTCAAGACTTCTGCAGAAGATGTTTTATTAAGCTACAAGTAGAAAACGCAGACCTACAGTCCTTAAATAGAAGGGAATTGAAAAGGAGGTGAAATCCATCACTATAATGATAAATTTGAATATGATTTTTGAACATGAAGGATTGTATCATGTCCTGGGGGAGTATCAAGATAGGCTTGTATGCATTTCAAAGGTAAGGAGTTATTGATACCGCCTATGTGTTCATCTGGTTCTCAAATAAAAGGGAATGGAAAACGTGGTCAGATGCAGCATTGGTGGAAGTACAAAATATGATATACAGAATTTTAATCAAATATTTTTAATCAATACATGATGATTACAATTTAATATAAACATATAAGTTGTAACAAAGCATAAGGAAAATAACTAAAGGATTAACGAAACACGGCTTAAAGCTTGGACACGTGAGACCTTTGCCTCATCTAGAGGAGCCACCAAGATAGTTACTAAAGTTAAAATGAAGTAGATGTGTAATCAGCGCGCCCTTAAGAAGCAAGAAGAAACTGGTGAGAAAGCCCAAACACCTCTATAAGATCAATGGGAAAACCCGTGGGACACTCCTATTACCGAAGTGGTGTTTAGAATAATGGAAGAACCGACATGTATACAAAGTTACTGGTGGCTTTAGTCGATTGGCTAAGATGATAGAATTCTGCATATTAAGAGTTAGATGACGTGATGTATTAGATAAGGTAATGGTAATAGAAAAGTATAAAAGGGAATGAATTGTAGAATTTTTTAACAATGATAGTAAAATTTGATGATCCTTTTGCATTTCCAAGTGCCTTTTAATAATGAAAACAGTAGCTAGTGAAATGTCACACAAATCCAGTCCTGGAGGACCACCATGGCTGCAGGTTTATATTCTAACCCTTTTTTTTAATGAGTGCCCTGTTTGTGCTGCTAATTAACTTCTTGTGAATTCATTTTCATTTCAGCGACAGACTGCTGTCACTGTCCTGCTCCACTGACAGACTGAGGAGATCGTTCCTCCCCCAAACTATGTGACTCTTCAGTTCCACTCGGGGGGGTAAACGTTAACATTATACAAAGTTATTGTCTGTTATACCTGCATTTTTATCACTCTTTAATTTAATATTGTTTTTTATCAATATGCTGCTGCTGGAGTATGGGAATTTCCCCTTGGGATTAATAAAGTATCTATCTATCTATCTATCTATCTATCTATCTATCTATCTATCTATCTATCTATCTATCTATCTATCTATCTATCTATCTATTTTAATTCACTTATTTTTTTTAAGATTTGTTCCCCGAATTTCTTCATCATTCCTCTGAATTGCTTCATTTCTTTCCTTAAATGGCACCAAAACAGTAATGAAATGAGAAGTGTGTGAGCCAACAGAAGACCAACTAAGCCAGGGCCCCAAACTCCAACCAATTTCACTCCAACCAGTTGCTTAATTAGGCACTGATTCTTGTTGTTATTTAAACCAGTTCTTTAATTTCATGGCTCGTTACTGCTCTCATTGTGCAATAGCATAGAAATTGTTGATTTTCTCTTTTCTAAGGAAGCTGTTAAAATGTTTTGTGGACCTGAGCATATCAGCATCCCTGAGACCTTCATCGTTCTTTATTTTCAGATATTGTATGGTGGACACCAGTTGTTTTGGCTCATTTTGTATCTCATTATTGTCCGGCTGCTGATTAAAGACAAAGAAACAATTAAGGGGTCTAAGTCTTCAAGAGCAAGTCAATTAAAATTATATTCAAAAGTTAATTAGCAGCAAAAATAGGTCACTAATTAAGAAAAGGTTTAGAATGAAAACCTGCAGCCACGGTGGTCCATCAGGACTGGAGTTGGCGACCCCTGGCGTAGACATCCTACACAACAATTCTGTACCTGTGTGAACTTCTCCCACAGCATGTGCAAGCATCACCACACAGAAGTATCCAGCAATGGCGACAACTTGATGTGTAATCTAATAAGAATAACAGGTGACCATGACTCCAACAATTAGAAAGAAAAAACAAAGATAAATCATCAAATATACGTAAGGAAAGTAAATTTGTTCAACCAGCAGACAACAAATGATTAATTGTTATTCTAATTAGAAATGATTAAACATTTTAGGAAGTGAAAGGGTGCAGCTTTCCTTTCTTGTTCTCATTAAGCAGCACATATTTGACCACAATTACTTGCTAAACCTTTACCTGTAGAGATAAAATGGTGTAATTGCTGGTGCAAAGTGGCTCCACAGGGGGATCATAACTGGCAGCACATGATAGTATCAGGTATGGCGACCCATGGCAATCACCATTGTGGAGCTGAAACCATTTGGCCTGTGTAGTGTTATGAACTGGTTTCTATTCTTAATTTTGATGTTTTTTCTGGACCTGTTTCAGTGGTCTGACACTTAATTTTGGGTTTTTTTGGGGTCATAGATTGTGATTCTGATATTTATTTTTAATTTCAATTTCCCTATCTATTTTAAGTTGTATTTTCTATTTTGATCTAGTTTGACCATCATTTGCATTGTTGGGAGCGCATCAACTGAGGCTATGACATTTGAATAATGATACAATAGGTTAAAATGTCGGCAAGGGGATCATTTCCTTATCCAAACTGCGGATAACAAACCTGTTTTTGCTACGATCTCTTTTTGATTAAATGTTCCTGCTGGTTTTGACTTTTGCTCACGTTATTTTCGGCTGCATATTTTGACTCTTGTTTAGCTTGGACACTAGAGTTTTTGATCTCCCAATTTTGACCTTTACCTTTCCAATCTTTGTCAGTATACTGACATAACATGTAGCTTGTTAAGATCAACTAATGCCTGCAAGCTGTGAAAGTATATTTTTCCTATTTTCTTGGCATAAACTAACATTTACAGAGAACAAAATATGCTGAGAAAATCAAAAACAATATTGTTTTCTGGGAAATATCTAAATACAACGGGCTGCTAACTCACAAACCGGAAATTTCCCTACGTACGTAAAGAAAACAGCTCAGTTATCATAATCAGTCTTGTCTGAAATGTTCATTTTTGGCTGACTGTATGGGTGAAGGCCCAAGGTGTAAAGGGGGCCAGCACCATGGCATTTTTCTTGAACTGAGAATGTAGCCAAAAGCAGCTGAATACTATTGGTGCAAATGGCTCACCCCTGCTTGATACTTGCTTTGCTGTAGCATGTAAACTATACATGCACTGCCAATGTCAGCTCTCTACATAACTTTGTGCAGTTGTAACGTAGTGCCAGTACCCAGCTTTCGCAGGTTGCTGTAGGCTTTAGAATTTAGGCTATGTGTAGCCTATTAAGAAAGGAGACATTTTGAGTGAATGTACAATGCAAGTATTAAGCAACCAAAACGCAACTTACTATTAATGCCAGGGAGACCAAAACGCTGCCCGTGTGAGTCAGTTCTGCTTCAACTAGATGCCACAGAGAGTCAGATGCTGAAGAGGCAAGGGCAGGAGGTAGCAAAGAAAGGACAACAACATGTACAGTATGTGCAACATTGTGATGCTGTGGTGTGATGATATGATGTAGGCGTGTGGGTATTTTTCACTATTGCAGATGATTACATGACCAGTGTCAAATATTATTATGACCACAGGATATGAAGAAAGTATCTGTCTATAATATATTATATCCATGTAGGCATCATGTATTATGTATTGCAAAGTTAGCCATGGCACATAGTAGTGCACACTTCATAGTAGTATTTCATTACTTCGTTATTAAGGATTAGGTTAGCCGTGTGGGAAGGGAAGAAGTTAGTTCAACTGCAGGGTCCACACCTGAGACATGACAGAGGCTGAGAAGGAGAGCTGAGGAGGATCAAGAAAGAGATACTCAGGCAAATGAAAGCAGAGAGGGCTGCTACAAGATCTGATGACTTTGCACATTCGGAGTCCAAAGAGCTTGATCTGTTTTTCTGTTATCACCTCCAGCAATCCCCAAGACACAGCATGTTGTTGATGTGATAAAAGGCATTGGCCTTAGCTATTGAGGTTACAAAGCTGAAGCTACCTATCCTCAACAAGACAGTACTTTTGACCATGGCAACATGTTGCTCCAGCATTTACATGAGTGCTTTAAAAAGAGTGAGAGACAGGCGATACCATGGCGATCTAGTAATAATGTCAACAAGGGTTTAGGGGGTGTTGGTCTGTATCATGTCACTCCAGGGCTGAAAGACAGTCCCACTACACCCGTGAGTACAGGACAGAAGGGAGTGATAAATAACAAGTTCATAAAATAGAAAACTACGCTTGTTCTTCTCCTGTCCATTGTGTATACTTGTGCAATCAATTTGTGTTTTACATAACACAGTTCATGGAGCAGAGCATCACAAAGTGCTTTATCAGAATACAGTTCTAAGCCATAAGGCAAGGCAATGCATCTTAAGATAATTAATGTATAATAAATCACAGGACATAACACTAGGAATAGCCTACATAAGTGACGATGAAGAAAAGTTACACCACAACAGAGTGAAGATAAGAACTGATGGAGAGCACTGTGGGGTTAGCATCAGTGCATTGAATACAAATGTGCAAACTCCACGTGAACATCTACCAGGCAAAGGATTGGAAAGAAAGATAATGAATACATGAAGCAGTAGATCCAATGTATGTAAATATGACAGGTACAGAAATGCTAATTGCATGATTATAGATTTCAGTGGCATCTTATTATAAGATAGCTTTTAAGATCTTGATGTAGTACAATTCTTCACTTACATTTTTTACTTTTGGATTACAGGTGAATTAAGTGATGCGTTCAAATTTGTACCGTGGGTCAGGGGCAGGAATTGAATCAGCAAATTTGAAGTATAAAATCTAAAGACTTAGCTGCTGCATTACACTGTCCTGTGAACAGTATGATTGCTTTATTCAATCACATTTTATTCTAAGACATTTTAGGTAAGTTTAATATATAGTTCTGGACCTAAACACCAGTTCCGTGTGAAGGAAGTTTATATGGAGCTTTGTATAGGCTCTCGCTGAGCTATAGAATCCTCAGTTAGTTGGTCTGCTTAAAAAATTGTAATAGGCCACTTGAAGCAGATGTTATTTGCCCTGCAGAGTTGGCTATAAGTGATTTTAATGCACCTTAAGCAGACAGTTGGCCAACCTACAACAGAAGACCTGCACAGTAGTCAAAGACTGGGCAAAAATGCTACCAGTTTCAAATGTAGTCTGAAGCAGGTCCTTGCTCATCAAGTTAAAAAAAATCTTTCACATCGCCTCTATCCATTATTCTAATTATCTGTTATGGAGCATGGCCAGATGCCTCGGTATTTGAAGGACCACAACTTATGACAGACATCCATTACATGTAGAACTAAACTTCAGTAAATCAGGAAGGATAGTCGCTTTGAAAACCCACACAAATCATTCCAGAAATTCCTTTCTTCCTTGTACAATTCGACTTTTCAATAAGAAATATCAGAGATAATGATTAAGGTTTTGATATATATCCTGTAACCTTTTTTTTTGTTGTTGTTGTAAATATGCATTATCTAACTGCCTTACCTTAACCTGTCTTGTTCTATTTGTTTGTTTTATTTCATTCTGTCTGTTATTGGATGCAACTGAGAAGGCAAATTTCATGTCTTCTTGTGTAAACATGACTAAATAAAGAAACCTTAAACCACAGGAGAGGGCATATTCAGGGCAATACCTCCACTGGAACACTAGAGGGCAACCTCCTGGGCTCACAGCAGGGCCACAGGTTTGGAGCTTAGAAGCTCAACCCTGCTGGGGCCTGTGACCACCACCAGGGAACACCTGAACAGTTCCTGAGCCCTTTGTTTCAACACCTCCACCACACCCGGAAGAAGATCTGGGAGCACCTGGAACACTTCTGGGTGCCCTATAGAAAAAGGGCCGCCTCACTCCATTTGAGGAGCCAGAGTCGGGAGGTGGAGAACAAAGCTTTCTGAGAGAGGAGTGGAAGCAGCAGAGAAAGAAGAGAAGGAAGGACTGTGTATTTGTGTTGGTGCCTATGTACTGTGCTCTGTAGTGAGGAGCAAAGGGAAAGAGCTGCCCCACTTAAATAAAATGTGTGTTGTGAGAGAATGTCTGTGTCCAGTTAGGGAGGCTGTATGTGCCCTGGTGGTCCACACTATCTAATTTTAAACTTGCCTATACTGTTCAGCATTACAGGATAGCCACCATCTTTCAGTAAATGGTACAACTTGGCATAGAACTTTAAACTACTCTTAATGTAATTTCTTTGCATGGAGAATTTTTCTCTGTTCAAATAAGCGTAAAAAATAAAATTAAGTATCAGTTTTTTTGTGAATATAGCTTGAATATTTTTGTAAGTAAAAGACCAAAAAGTTAAAGATTCAAAATGTCCATTTATAATTTGTATACAGTAAATGGACACTGTTAGATACAGCTGCCCTTTCCACTTACTGACCATTTAGTCACCAAGGGTATTGTATAAATCACCGTGTGTGGTGTGTAATTGACAGGAAGAATGTGGAAAAATGAATACTGTGGTTTTGAATGTTAGTCGCCACCAGATGTGCCAGCTTGTGCCCAGTGATCACCAGAGACAATGTGGACAGACATTACTTTGCTGCAGTGTTGAAGTTCAGTCCATGTACCCAAGGAATTCTGACAGCAGCCCTGAAAGGGGCACCAGTTAATGTAACATCACGTACTGTATTATGTATTCAGGTTGTTTTTATTAGTAATAGTGTCCAGAGCCACTACAGTGTGCAAGTCAAAGATTGTCTATTGAGTGTAACAGACACACAGAGCATATCTAGCGATGCTGCTCTCATATGCAGGTTTCATACACATTAGATTGATGCTTCTTGGGTGTGTTTTGTGACTCAATGCATACTTTAAAACATCCACCACCACCTTTCTAACCCACTTATCCAGCGAAATGTTGCAGGATAGCTGCACCCTATTCCAGCAATCACTGGGCACAGGGGTGGAACAATTCCCGGACAAGGCATCAGTCCTTCACAGGGTGAACACACACCCACCCACATATTCCTTGGCCAATTTAGCAATGCCAATCCACCTAGCCTCCATGTCTTTGGACTGTGGGATGAAACCAGAACACCTGGAGGAAACCCAGGGACACACCACACAGGGAACTCCTGATGTCCTTATTACAAGACAGCAGTACTATCAGTGTGCCACCCTATTTGAAAACATACTAAATCAAAATATTGTAAATGAAATGTTGAAGATGAATATGCAGAAGGTAGTAAATGAAGTGAAAGTCGGTGCCAGAAAAAAAGTCAAGGCAGGGGAAGGCAATGAAACAGGCAGACAGCAATTAAACAGATAGATTTCTTTCCATTTCCATAGTTTAGTTAAACAGAATGCCCTACAGGTGCCATGACTATTTATTTCCGCGCTTTCAGGTCTGACATTTAACCGTACTCGGGAACACTTCCCATCAACACCCTGTTTCAGTGACAATGGACTGTTTTTGGTGTCTTATACTGAGAGTGCTCTGGGAGACAGGCACTGCCTTATGCAACATCATCTGTCTTCTGCGCGATATGACCTTGCCCTGACCTGCACTTTTGTTTCTCTTTTACTTTTTTTTGAACATTTTGACCATCAAATTAAAGCACTCAGAATCAGGAAAAGAAATGTGATTATTAACTTACAACCTCAACTGAAATATACCTTTTTAATGTGAGAAGGACTTCGGGAACCTTAAAACATTAAGTGAATTTTTAATATTATATACAAAACACACAAACCCAAATCATTTATATTAGTGCAATGGAAGTTTGTTATGACTCTCAAATCAAGCCCTTATTTTACTGTATATAGTGCCTTTTTCTGGGAAGCACTATCACAAATAGAATTACCTAAAGAAAAAAATATTTGAAATATATTGTATGGTATATTGGTTTAAATATTTGTCCAGGTTGCATAAGCAACCTGTAAGAGATGACTGTCCAGAAGACCCACAGTCACAGGCAATGGAGGGGGTCCTTTAGTGTGACTGTACTGTTACTTACTTTTGCTACAGAAGTAAAGAATTATGGATTCAAGTCCTAGAAGCACAGGAAAAAAACTATAACTGATGTCAGCTACAAGGAATTTCCCAATTAGTATAAGGCAGTACCTGTTTAGAGTTTTTCCTTTGGCTCTACAGCTTTGTTGTTCCCTCTTGAAGGTGAAGCCTTGGCTGCATGTGTACATCCCGACTGTCAGAGGACAGGCTGCATGGTGTTAAAAGGAGCAAGCATAAGTCAGAGACAAAAGAAGGGTTCAATAAATGCATTATTATTTATTTCTCCTGTAGGGATTATGACAACAGATTTATTCAAATGGTGCAGTCCCACCTATCCACCTGTGTGCTTTTTGCCTTAATCTACACTTTAATATTCTGGTGTACATTTTCTTACTCTTTATCCTAATTAGGAGACACATATCTGGGCTGTCATTCTGAATAGCCACTGCTGAGCTGTTTACATCAACTATTAAGCTATTTTTTTTACATTTTCTAATAACTATTTGGTAAGCCCTTAGTTGGTACTTAGGAGGAGGAGGAGGTTGGGAGCGTGCACTGATAATGTGTTGCCACACCCACAACACGACGAACCACCTGAATTGGAACTCGAGTGAAGCGGGTGACATCTCAGCACCACACCGGAACAGTGTGAGGTTTTTTATGATGGCTGGAGTGCCAATCCTGTCACCAACCCTCAAGTTTTCCCTGTAAGTTGGAGGACCTGCTTGCAGAGCTGGATGCAGATTAACGTCATACCCAGGATGAAACAATTGCAGGTTAAGGGCCTTGATCATTGGCACAACGGAGTAGAGTCACATCCAGTTGCTGGCACAGATTGCCAACCTCAGAGCCACCACTCTGCTCACTTAGAGTTGGTAGTTAAAAATCTAAAAACTAATGTACATAGTTAAGTTGGCTGATGCACTGATTTTGGTTTCCTCCCAGTCCCTAGTGTCTTTGCTTAAATGCATTTGTGTGCTGGCGATGGAGAACCATATTTATATATATATATATATATATATAATCCAACATCTGTCTGTCTGTCTCTCTGTATGTCTGCCCGCTTTTCACGAGAAAATTACTTAACGGATTTAGATTGGCTATTTTTCTATAATTTGCTTGAACATTCCAGTTGATTTTGAGACTACTCTCATCGCGCTAAGTATCATAGTTCGCTTGTGGCAGTGATTTATTCATGAGAATCCGAGAGAGACAGGCTGCAGGACGAGGTGAGAGGGAAATGGGACCTCAGGAGTGTTGGAACAAGGTGGGACCCTCCTCATTCACACGCCAGCCTCCGTTCGAGTCAATCTACGTCTATCACGTGTTGCAGCATATCTTGCCTCCACTTAGCTAGGGATACCTGTTTGTTCAGCTGACATTATCATCTACAGATTGTTAAGGAGTAACATTTGATGTTTTTGAGAGAGAGAGATCAGATCTATGTGTGTTTTAGAGTTACAGTTCTCTTTGCAGGAGACTTCCGTCAGACTTTGCCCGTCATCCCAAGGCGAACTTGTGCCGACGAGGTGGATGCATGCCATAAGTGCTCATCTATCTTGAGTGAAGTCACCAAGCTGTCACTGATCCTCAATATGTGCACCTTTTTGTTCAGGGATGGAACCACAAGATTTTCCCAGACCAGAGACAGCACTATTGCAATAAACAATGATGATTTGTAGACTTCAGTTCAAGATTTGAACTAAGTTATTACAGCAGTATACCCTGACATGACTTTGATTGTAGATTGTCCACTTTCTTAGTTTGGAGAATATTCCATCCTTGCTCCAAGAAACAACGCTGTTGATAAAATTAATCAATTGATGCTCAAATTTGACATGTTGTCTCAGATATGCACTTCAATAAATACCATTTTAGAAGACAGCAATTCAGTTCATTATCCTACACAATTTTTAAATTCCATTAATCCTCATGGCATGCCGCCCCCACAACTTAGCATTGAAAGTAGGATCACTGATTATCCTTTTGAGAAACCTGAGTCCACCCAAACTTTGCAGTGGTACCTGTCTCCAGGTCTATCAGCTTCAGAACAACATCATAGAGGCAATAATCATCCCAGGATGTGGCATTGGAGAGAGAGTTTTAATCCTTCGCATTCCGCTAATCGCAATCTAAACCAAAAATATTTTATATCTACAGGTCCTCGGATAGTAAAGCTATCAATATAACTTCTTTTCAATACAAATTACATTTTTTTAAAATTTTTTATTGATTTTTAAGGTTTGTCCTGTTTCACTACTACATGGGCGGAGCCGCGGGGGACAGCTAGTATATATATATATATATAATTATACAAGTTATGAGTGAGTGTAGGGTTATGTGTAAGTGTGCAATATGATTGAATGATGCCATATCTGTCAAGGCTTCTCTATCCTCTGCATATTTCTCCAGCCCCTTTGGGGAAAACCCCTGTACTCCCACGACAGTCATCCTCCATTCAATATGTATGTTCTTTTGCCCATTTGAACCTTTTGTTTTTATTTGCCAATTTCAAATATGTTTCTTTCTTTGAGCCTCTGTCTCTAAGGCCAGCAATTCGGAGTCATCTTTTTTCTGTTGCAAACAATACTAGTATTTAGCGTGTATTTAATGAAGAAGCCAACTGAGGACCTATAAGGGTTTGCTTTCTCAAACTACAGACTTTGATGTCCTTATCCTCTTATGCAGTTGTGCATCTGTTCCATCCCCTTCTTTTTCTTTTCCAGGTTTCCCTCTTCTCTCATGACAGTAATAAACACCTTTGTATGAAATCGTCAGTTTCTTGGCAATGTTCTGCATGGAATAACCTTCATTCTGCAAAAAAATAAAAATAGACTGATGTCAAGGTCAGTCCCCCTAGCTGTTCTCATGCTCTGGCATGCTGTGAATGCTTGATAATAGTCCTAGCAACAATTATCATGCTAGCGGTTAAACTCACCAATTGTTTCTCTACATCACCTAATTCCTTCCATTCAATAATTTCATATTTTTAAAAAAAGCATACAGAGCTGGAGTCTGACAACTCCATGGTCGTTCTCCTCCCAGTCTTTTCAGGTCTCTTGCCTTTCCTTCCTTCCCAGCTGATCTCATTGTCAGTACAGGATACAGTACTGACCCTGAGCCAATCACACAACTGAGATACTGTCAAAATAGTTTGTGCTCAGAATGATAATCAGGCTTTCTCAAACAGCATTTTCATTTTTGAAAACTTTATTAAACTAAACTAAAGGCACTCTGAAATTCAGCAGGGCCACAGTAACATCCAAACACCACAGCATCTCGACAACATATTTAAAGTAACACAGACTTCCCAAGACTTTGTCAAATAGAAGACCAGAAATCCCTTTTTTAAAAACACATCATCTCACAGATTTTGAACTCCTCTTTGACACTTTAAGAATATCAGTTTAATAGGTTAGCTGATATTTTATGGTTAAATATAATTTCACTTAATACCCAATAGAGAAATCATGATACCAGAAGCATACAAAAAATTTTGTATAGAACAGTGAATCTATCAGAAATTTAATTTTGTTTTTTTTAAGCATATGAGACTTATCTAAA
The DNA here is from genome assembly GCF_900747795.2 of Erpetoichthys calabaricus. NCBI lineage: Eukaryota > Metazoa > Chordata > Cladistia > Polypteriformes > Polypteridae > Erpetoichthys > Erpetoichthys calabaricus. The sequence continues at coordinate 203,413,864 of NC_041396.2, forward strand.
TGACATAAACATCCTGGAGGTTAATGTTGAGGAAAACATGATTTAAAATGAACTGAATATAATGCAAACATTATATTGCATTACATCTTCTTAACTGCACTAAAGAAACAACACTTGTCAAGTTAAGGCTAAAATACTTAACAGGACAGGATGGACAGGGAGTCAATTATTCATCTATCCATTTTTAGTCAACTTTATCCAATTATAGCATCATTGGGGAACTTTAGCCTACAATCAGCTTAACAAAATATATTTAAAGGGTTATACAATAACATGGAGCCAAATAAACAGAAATGTAAACTAAATTGAGCTGAGGATGGCAACACCACATTCCTTACTTACTATGTATTGAGTTGAAATTATGTGTATTTTATGTTTTAATGCTGTTTTTGTTAATTTTGAGCTATTATTTTTCATATCCTCATGTTTTTTCCTGTTGATTTCATACTGTATGTGCTGTTGTAATTATATACTGTTGCTTTAAATGTAGTTTAAATGTAGTTTGACCCACCTAAGCTCTTACTCTCAGAGAATTATCCTTCTTGGTGATTTCAACATCCATATTGACACCCCCACATCTAAACTGAGAAATGAATTCCTATCCTTACTGGACTGTTTTGACTTGACACAACATGTTGATTTTCCAACCTATTCTGGCGGTCATATATTGGACCTGATCTGCACTTCTGGACTATCTGTTGCCAACATTTACAGCACTGATTTGGGACTCTCTGACCATAAAGCAGTATTTTTCACTGTCTCATTACCTCTCCCACCTCTTACCTGTAAACGACAAATTTCTTACAGAAACCTTAAAAATATCTGTCCCTCTATCCTTTCTGGATCCATTTCTGATCTTTTACTGTCTTCACCTATTCCGTCAACACTAGATAGTTTTGTTCACCACTATAACACAGCCCTTCACTCAGCATTAGATAAAACAGCTCCTTTAAAACATAAGGAGGTTTCCTTTAAACGCTCAGCTCCTTGGTATAACTCAGAATTGCGATCTATGAAAGCAGATGGCCGACGCCTTGAGAGAATGTCACGTAAGACTTGCCTCACCGTACACATCCAGGTTTTCTCTGACCACCAAAGAGCTTACAGAGAAGCACTAACTTCTGCCAAGAACACCCATTATGGAAGAATAATAGAAAGTAGCCATGATAACCCAAGGGTTTTGTTCTCTGTAGTTAATAAACTACTCGAACCCGCATCTGGTCCAACTACCTCTTCTACTGAAGTCTGTGAGGAATTCCTCCACTTTTTCCGTAACAAAATTAAAGATCTAAATTATTCAACTAACATAAATACATCATCTGTTTATATCTCTCCCTGTTTTCCCACTCCATCCAGCTCCTTCTCTAAGTTCTCACCAGTCACATCTGCGTTTGTTAATAACCTGTTTTGTAAGATGAGGCCGACTACTTGTGTACTGGACCCAATCCCCAGCACACTACTTAAATCCTGCCTTCATGCCATAATCCCGACTGTTACAACAATAATAAACTCATCCCTTCACACTGGCTCTGTGCCGCTCACTTTTAAAATTGCTTCTGTAACCCCAATGTTAAAAAAGTCTGGCCTTGATGCTGACAATCTTAACAATTTCCGGCCTATTTCCCACTTACCTTTCCTGTCAAAAGTTCTTGAGCGTGTTGTAGCTTCCCAACTCACCAATTACCTAACCTCTAATAATTTGATGGAACCCTTTCAGTCTGGTTTCAGGGTCGCGGCTCAGCTGTGAAACTGCTCTGCTACGGGTAACCAATGATTTGCTTATGGCAGCAGACTCTGGACAAACTAGCATATTAATTCTGTTAGACCTCAGTGCAGCATTTGACACTGTCAGACATGACATCCTACTGTTCAGAATGGAGAACATGCTGGGTATCTCTGGCACTGCCCTCCAGTGGTTCAAGTCCTATCTGACTGATAGGCAAGAGTTTGTTAGTCTTGGCAACAGCAGATCCAGCTTAGCGCCAGTCACACAAGGAGTTCCTCAGGGCTCTGTCCTCGGTCCTCTGCTTTTCTGTATTTATATGCTTCCCCTTGGCCATATTATCCGTAGTTATGGATTGGGTTATCATTTTTATGCAGATGATACTCAGCTCTACTTCAATGTTAAAAGTGGAACTTCATCAGAGCTTTCTCAGCTCACAACCTGCCTTAGTGAAATTAAAACCTGGATGGAGCAGAACTCTTTAAAATAAAGTGCAACAAAACTCACCTCCTGCAAATTGGGACTAAAATGCAACTTAATAAAATGAGCTCCTTCCCAGTCCATCTTGGCAGTGATCTCATCAGACCTGCCTCTACTGTAAAAAATCTTGGTGTCATTTTTGATTCCTCCCTCACTTATTCCGCCCACATAAATCACATTAAGAAACTTTCTTACTTTCACCTCCGTAACATATCCCGTGTTCGCTCCTTCCTCTCCTTCTCTAATGCTGAGAAACTTGTCCATGCTTTTATCACATCCCGCATCGATTATTGTAATTCCCTACTGGCAGGTGCCCCTTCTAATCTTATATCACAGCTCCAGCTTATTCAAAACTCGGCTGCAAGAGTCCTTACTCGAACCAGCAGCAGCGAGCACATCACACCCATCCTGCTCCGTCTTCACTGGCTCCCTGTGTCCTACAGAATCGAATATAAAATCCTAATAATAACCTACAAAGCTTTAAATAACCTCACACCAAACTACATCAGTGACCTTCTCCATCACTATGTGCCTGCCTGCCCATTAAGGTCCTCTGATTCTGGTAATCTTGTTGTGCCCGTCACTAATCTACACTCCATGGGTGACAGGGCCTTCAGCTGTATAGCGCCCAGACTCTGGAATGACGTACCAAAATTAATCAGGTCAGCTGACTCCATGAATTCTCTTAAAAAACAACTCAAAACTCATCTGTTCAGGAAGGCTTTTAGCTCTATTTGACTTTACTACCCTTCTCTCAGTTTACTTCTCTGTCAGGATGCTCATGTAACCTGTATGTGTGCGCGAGACCATCAATTATGTTGTCTGTTTTTTTTCAGAATTTACTGTCTTAATCTTCTTTGTTTATTTATCTAGTTTGTACAATGCTATATACTGTATATTCTGCCGTTCTTTATTTATTCTGTAAGTGCCTTGAGCATGGGAAAGGCGCTATATAAATAAAATGTATTATTATTATTATTATTATTATTAGTTATGTTACTTGTACTTTGTGGGTGGAGCCCTAGGAGGCGGGGCAAACCTGATGTCACCACTCCTGAGCCCACTCTCAGGCTATTTAAACTGAATGAGACAGCTTAGGAGTAGAATAATTTGCCGCTTGTTGGAGGTTTTGTGAGTATTGGTTTTTATGGTTGGATTTATTTTTTTTCACTATTTTTTGCATTGCTTCAAGGATTCTGGTTACTGGACGGTGTATTGAGATTTTGTTTGCTTTGGCAACTCCTTTTTGTCTCTCTGTTCTTTCAAGCTTTTCTTTATATTTGTTTGTAATAAATATGAAGATTTTTTGTTTCCACTTTTTTTGACATACCCTTCTACTTCTGGGGAGTTCATTTTATTTTTGTTGCATTTATAGTTGTTTTTCCACCTCCCCAGCTTTGAGCCTGATATAGCTGAAGCCAGAAGATATGTTAAGAGCCTGGCTGCAGTCAGGTGAATCTCTACTAGACAGAGCAGATAAGATTGTTGCTTGTGCTTGACAGCTTGTTTTGGAGACCTGATCCATTTTGCCTTTTGTGAAGGTTTATTTCATGACAAACAGCTTTCTCTTTTGTTCACTTGTCTTTTTTTATCAGAACTCACAAATATGGAGAAAAGGGGTGTTAAGGTCTACAAAATGGCAGAGCAGGACCTTCACCAGTCTGCCCACCCCAATCCAGCTTATTCCAACTGCTAACTGCTGGTTTATAAGCAGGTGTCAAAAATAGGAAACAGGCTTAAAAGTTTAAAATGAAAGGAAAAAATCTGAACAATTCAAAAAGCCCCATGAGGAGTAGGAGGACCATAAACTTTGGGCTTGTGAACAAAAGGGCAAACAAAGAATTATCATAAATGAATTTATTTATCAAAATTGAAAAATACAACAAGAATATTCAAAACAGCAAAAAGTAGTTGCCTCAAAGACAGTTCTAAGCAAACAAATCCAAAAATGCAATCCAAGAACAGAATCCAACAACAGAGCAGAAATATTCCTCAAAAACCAGTAAATCCACAAGAAAACAATACTTACAAATGATTCCAAATAACTTCAGTACTCAACTACTGGGTTTTACTTCTAACTGGAAATAAACAGCCACAAGGAGGACCCAGTAGTCATGTCATCAGGGTGGCCCTGGGTGGGCTCCACCCACAAAACACAAAGAATTGGGGACAGAACACCAATAACAAATGACAAGTGAAAATATCAAAAAATATAACTCAAAATTAACAAAAACAACAATAAAACATACAATTCAAACTGACAGCACACATTTTTGCTAGTCTGTCTGTGATAGCATTGGACGACCAGTAGGTACTAACAAGTATTTAAACCAATCCCCAGGGTTGTTTGACTGTAATTTGAAGGTTTCCTGTATTTTATCTTGTATACTAGATATTCTTTCATTTTCTTAAAGTTAAAACACCCTTCTGCTTCTATTGACATAACTAAATAAGCTAAAATGTATAATAATAATAGTAATGCATTTTGTTTATATAACACCTTTCCCATGCTCAAAGTGCTTCACAAATACTCAAAAGGGTATAAATGTATAAAAGTTCTAATTAGTAACACTTAATAAAAATTAATATCATACATTAAACACCAAATAAAAGATTAATAAGTGAAACACATAGTTCTGAATAAGAACATCAAACAGAAATAAATGAAATTATTTGTGTGAGGTTACATGTAGTGATATCAACAGAGATGTTAAATCACCCACAAGTAAGACTGAGGACTTCACTTACTGTAGTTATTAACAGTTCAGTCAGATCAGATCACTTAAAAAGACACTTTTTTTTGTGGAGGATGATAAAAACACGATGACTAGGTTAGGACTAGATTAGGTTATCAGTTTAGATCCCAAAACTCAATGGACAATGGACACTCAATGGTTTACCTGAGATCCTCAATTCAGATCTAACAATTACAGCCAGACTGCTGCCCTGATCTGAGCCACAAAGTGCTACAATGTAAACAGACCAGACATTTTGTTTACAGGTAGTAGGTATTTGGAGTGTTTCTTCTAAGCATAAACTACAAAAACTACAGTCCATAATAAATTCAGCTTATGGACATAAGATCATGGAGCTTACGTTAGGCAAAACAATGCTACTGGTAGAAACCCATTGTATGCACATCCATATCTAGAGCTTATTTCAGCATAGTGTAGGTTTGGCTAATTGACACTCCTGTAATTATATATATGTATTTAACTGAGTGTTATAAGGGGGATCAGCATACCTAAGAAATAGAGCCAGCCATTGTGTAATATGCAGTAGAAGGGAGGCCCGTCTACTCATTTTAGCGCAACTGAATAAGCTTACTAGTTCATTGCCAACCTGTCTATGTGAAGATTTGAAATGTTGTGGGATGGAACTTGCCAGTGTATACGGATTTAAAGCAACTAGACTTACAGACCACAGTGACACACTAATCACATGGTTATATTTCAGCTCTGGCTGTAAATAGAAAACTAAATTCCATAGCTCTTAGTTGATTTCATGGCCTCTGTTTACCCCATATAAAAAATTTTCTTACTGATCCACTTGAGGGATGGCTCTTGAAAACACTTTTATTATCACTTTATTATGTACTAGCCACACTACCTGTCAAAGACAGGTAATAGAATAAGTTACGTGCACCTTCAGCGCTTTTCCTCTGTATTGTCATGTGTCTGACCCCCTCTTCACCAGCGTTCCCTCTCTTAAGTATGTTCCCATAAATCCTACTTCTCAGACTCTGTCATTTCGGTGGAACCTTGCTGGCCTCCTGCCCACATTTATAATTCCCGTCTTTGAAGCTGACTCTCTCAACATTCCTCCTTATGCCATTTCTGCTCCTCATGTGTCTAACACTCACTCTTCCCTTTTCGATTGCATTATCAAAGGCAAACTGACCAATCACACCAAAGCCAAACTGACCTGTCTTATTGCTCTAAGGGACAAGACATGGACACAGACCTTAATGTTTTATTATACAGCAGATCTTTTCTTTCACTAACATATGTCACATGTGTTTAACCCACTGCCATTGCTCCACATTATGTATGTGGGGCAACTCCAAACTATCTTAGCTGCATAAGGACCTGAGCATCATTTAAAGGTGACACTACTTAAGCAATCTTTCCTTTACATATTGTATCAATCACAGTCTGCGTTACCACAAATAGCAATAAAATACAAAACCTGGCGAGAAAGCATAATCTCATGGTTGTTCTGCTACCTTCCCAGAGTTACAGTCCCATTGTGCAACACAAAGCTGCTAAAATGTAAAAATGTTCTTTATACAACGTTTCAGTTTTATTTTCTTTTGGTTTTAGAAAGTAGCAGAGTATCTATTATATGTATAATTCTTAATACTATCTTTTGATTTTCTGAAGTTAAGAAATAAATTATTTTCATTCTTCACTTCTTCAAATATATTTCACATGTATGGCACTTGTTTTACTTTCGTTCACATCTTGTTTTTTGAATATGTCTGGTTTCCTGGCTGCAAAAGTGGACTCAACCTGGGGTTATATTCTTTGGAATTTTACAATTAACTCCCCTGGGACAACTAAAGTGTTAACACACTGCTGAAAAGGTTCCCAAAGGAGTACTCATGCTTTAAGGAAAATCATTCAAAGAGGAAGAGCTCAATGTGGACCAATTTCAACTTTTGAAAAAGCTAAAGAATTACATATAGATTGCATATTAGACATTTTAAGTGAATTGCCAAATAATTACTTGTATAAAACAATGAAAAAATGTTTCATGCATTTAATAATATATAACAGACTGTGCTGCGATACATATTTGTCTTGTTTTAAAGGTCTACAGTAAATAAGTTTTTTTGTGCTTTAGGTCAAATCTGTGATGGCCATTTTTTTAATAAAGTACATGATGTTTAATAAGTAAATAGTTTTGCACTGTGCTCCAATGGTTGGTGCTGTTGCTTCATGGTTCCTGGGTTTGAATTATGTGCCTGGTTATTGCCTGTGTGGAGTTTCAACATTCTCCACATGCAGGGCCGGCCTTAGGCCACTGCAACCTATGCGGCCGCAGTGGGCCCCGCACTTTCATAGGCCCCGCGCTAATTCTAGGTGTAAATTATTAAATTAAACCATTATAACTTATAATCATGTATAGGTCAGCGTGTTTATTCTGTTTTTATGTTTTTACAGTGTTTTTTATCTATTACGTCGTTGTTTCAAGTGATTACGACAAGTAAATAAAATTGAAAAAAAATTGTAGCTGCTCGGGTGCTTTATCTCTAAACTCGTCATTTAGGGGAACTTGGGGTAAGATGAAACAGACACCGTTCTTAACCTTATGATGGCTCAGCTCAGTGAAACCAATCAAATAGGAGGAGCTATTTATGGAGATGATGTTATCGATTTTTTGGATGAATAGTTTTTCACCGGTGAGTAAAGCTTGTTCCTCAGAAACAAGCGTTGTATAAAATTCGAAGATCCTGTACATTGATAACCCACCCTATGTTAACAGTCAGCCATAGAATCATCGGCACGTCAACTTGTATCTTTATACAATTTGTTTTATGAATAGTCTCTCATTTCAAATGTTTAAGATAGTTTTACAAAATAAAATAATGTGATTCGTCTACCCAAACGATTGTTTCATCTTACCCGTAGTAGGGGTAAGATAAAAAAAAATTTTTTTCACAAACACTTGCTCAAAACGTACCGATTCATCCCTAAGCGACAAGCGCATGCATATGCAGATCATTAACAATAATTTGACTGAAAATTACTGGTAAAAAGCAAAAAATGTGGATTTGACAAGGAATTTTAAAAAGTGGTTCATCTTACCTCAAGTTCCCCTAAATTGGTAGACTTAAGGTATTTTTTTAAATTTTATTTACTCGTAATCAAATGCATACGTGACATAATCAAATGCAAATTGTCGTTCAAACATTAAATCACGTAATCAAATGCAATAACGACGTAATAAATCAGTAAATACTTTATTTTGTTCATTTTTAATTTTTTTAACTGTGGCATCTGGTGAAAGAAGCTTCTCGCGCCTCAAACTAATCAAGAATTACTTGAGGTCAACAATTCACGAAGATAGATTGAACAATTTGGCAATTCTTGCTATTGAGCGTGATCTATGTAGGAAACAAAATTTTGATGATATACTGTATGACTTCGCTACACGCAAGGCTCGTAAAGTAAAGTTAATTTGATCGTGATTTTGTACTTAGTAAAGAATGAATAAAATGCAAAGACGAATTTATTTTCTAATACAAAATCTTAATTTTCACTTATTATCCTTATCCCTACCCTGACTGGGCCCCGCGCAATCCGTTTCGCATAGGGCCCCGCAATTGTTAGGGCCGGCCCTGTCCCCATGTCATCATGCGTTTTTCTCCGGGTACTCTGGTGTTCCTACAATTTGCTAATCTGCATGTACTGAAGTTTAATTGGTGATTCAAAACTGAGTCTGTGTGAGTGTGCATGAGTGGACTCAGTGCTGGACAGACACCATGTCTGGTATGTCCATCAATTACTGGCTCATCAGCTCACTGGCTCAAATAAGGAGAGCCCTCACTGAGTAGATGTGGTCTGTAAATCCCCTAGTGTGTAATGTCAGCAAACAGCGGGGATACAAAAGATTTTTACGTGAAGCTTTTGGCTCTAAAAATCTTCAGAAAAAGAAACCTTAGGGTCTCATTTATCATTTGTATATCACATGTCTTTGTGTGGAGAAATATCAGGGTTCATCATTACTTTTCACATATTGTATGAATATGGGTTCATTTCTTCAAGACCTCAACTCAAGGGAACCCCAGAAAGGACAGATTTTAACATGCTGAGAGAAGATGAAGGCTTGCCTGCTGAGAAATAAAATATTAAGCCATGTTAGAACAGATCTTCAGTACAGAATTATACTGTAGGTAGAGAGGATACCATGGAAAACCAGCCTGATGATCCAGGAGAAGGAACAGCAGACTGTACAGAGGGAAAGAAGAAAAACAAGGTTAACAGAACAGACATTGTGGCTGTCCTACACATCTGATACTGAGACAGAGAGTGTTCCTTTATCTTTTGAGGAAATAATTGTCAATAAACAAGGTCTGTGTGGTTCCACAATTCCTATTAAGTCTAATAAATTCAAACTTCAGACTAAACGTCATACAATTTTTACAAGACTATGTATATCCCGTTGATAAAATAAATTAAGCGCAAACATTCTTGAATTGTTGTTCTAGTTCAATCTTGCTATTGCACAATAATTTGAGCCAAAGTTATATTTAAGCAAATTAATTAAATTTAACATGCATAAATGAATTTAATGTTAAATATATATTTTAATTACTAGACTTATATTCATATACCAAATATCATCAGCACAAATAATTGCACACATTGAATCATAGGGTCATTATTGTGTAGAGAGTACAAAGAAAGTCACAAGAGTTAATCAGCATGCAAATTCAAATGTTTGCCCATATAATAATGCCATTATATTATGATGTCACACACATGTGCATGATAGTCAGCTAGAAGGACCAAAAGAAGGTAATTCCACTCCAGGCCAGGGGGTGGTGGGGTGCAATAACCCTTTCTCTTTTATCCCTGCAGTCCAAACATGGGAAATTCAGCCTGGAACCACCAACATCACTTCCATTTCCCAGGCCCACTGACACCACTTCCGGTTCCGGGCCAGCTGACATCACTTCCCTGGACCTCCCTTAAAACCCAGCCAACTTTCTTTTGTGAATCACTTCTGTTTTGGACTCAATCTGTATACTACTGTACCTGCAATTTGCACTTTTTGCAGCCTTTATTCAAGTATACGGGTAGCTGCCCCAATCTTTTTTTATGAGTCAAAGCGTATAATTTCACAATGGATAACTTGAAACACTGAAAAACAGTTTCTGTAATCAAACATATTAAATAATTAGGCATATCTGAGTTAGATCAGTATCACCGTGATCTTTACTTTGGTTCAGTGATACCTAAAAAAGACAGTTTATAAATCTTTACTAAGCACATTCTGATAATCACTTTTGATTACAAAAGTAACTGGACAGTTGTCAATGTGTCTTCAATCCACAAGCATGGAGGCATAATGGATCCCAGCAATTATAGACCAATAAGCCTTACTTTAATTACTGGAGTTGCTCATTAGCTGTTTTTATTGAATCTCCATTGTTACTCATCATTGTTTGTTAGTCACTTTCAAAAAATATAAGCATGATAATAATTATGAACTGTTACTGACTTCTTCATTCTATTTCTCTGCAGTATCCTGCTGTGGCATGTGGAGTTACTGCTATAACACCAACCTGAAGAAAGGATTCAGTCATCTTATTAGACTGCTAAGCACAAACTCATATACAGTGCATCCGGAAAGTATTCACAGCGCATCACTTTTTCCACATTTTGTTATGTTACAGCCTTATTCCAAAATGGATTAAATTAATTTTTTTCCTCAAAATTCTACACACAACACCCCATAATGATAATGTGAAAAAAGGTTACTTGAGGTTTTTGCAAATTTATTAAAAATAAAAAAATTGAGAAAGCACATGTACGTAAGTATTCACAGCCTTTGTCATAAAGCTCAAAATTGAGCTCAGGTGCATCCTGTTTCCCCTGATCATCCTTGAGATGTTTCTGCAGCTTAATTGGAGTCCACCTGTGGTAAATTCAGTTGATTGGACATGATTTGGAAAGGCACACACCTGTCTATATAAGGTCCCACAGTTGACAGTTCATGTCAGAGCATAAACCAAGCATGAAGTCAAAGGAATTGTCTGTAGACCTCTGAGACAGGATTGTCTCGAGGCACAAATCTGGGGAAGGTTACAGAAAAATTTCTGCTGCTTTGAAGGTCCCAATGAGCACAGTGGCCTCCATCATCCGTGAGTGGAAGAAGTTCGAAACCATCAGGACTCTTCCTAGAACTGGTCGGCCATCTAAACTGAGCGATCGGGGGAGAAGGGCCTTAGTCAGGGAGGTGACCAAGAACCTGATGGTCACTCTGTCAGAGCTCCAGAGGTCCTTTGTGGAGAGAGGAGAACCTTCCAGAAGAACAACCATCTCTGCAGCAATCCACCAATCAGGCCTGTATGGTAGAGTGGCCAGACGGAAGCCACTCCTTAGTAAGAGGCATATGGAAGCCTGCCTGGAGTTTGCCAAAAGGCACCTGAAGGACTCTCAGACCATGAGAAAGAAAATTCTCTGGTCTGACGAGACAAAGATTGAACTCTTTGGTGTGAATGCCAGGCGTCACGTTTGGAGGAATCCAGGCACCGCTCATCACCAGGCCAATACCATCCCTACAGTGAAACATGGTGGTGGCAGCATCATGCTGTGGGGATGTTTTTCAGCGGCAGGGACTGGGAGACTAGTCAGGATAAAGGGAAAGATGACTGCAGCAATGTACAGAGACATCCTGGATGAAAACCTGCTCCAGAGTGCTCTTGACCTCAGACTGGGGCGATGGTTCATCTTTCAGCAGGACAACAACCCTAAGCACACAGCCAAGATATCAAAGGAGTGGCTTCACGACAACTCTGTGAATGTCCTTGAGTGGCCCAGCCAGAGCCCAGACTTGAATCCGATTGAACATCTCTGGAGAGATCTTAAAATGGCTGTGCACCGATGCTTCCCATCCAACCTGATGGAGCTTAAGAGGTGCTGCAAAGAAGAATGGGAGAAACTGGCCAAGGATAGGTGTGCCAAGCTTGTGGCATCATATTCAAAAAGACTTGAGGCTGTAATTGGTGCCAAAGGTGCATCGAGAAAGTATTGAGCAAAGGCTGTGAATACTTATGTACATGGGATTAATCAGTTTTTTTATTTTTAATAAATTTGCAAAAACCTCAAGTAAACTTTTTTCACATTGTCATTATGGGGTATTGTGTGTAGAATTCTGAGGAAAAAAATGAATTTAATCCATTTTGGAATAAGGCTGTAACATAACAAAATGTGGAAAAAGTGATGCGCTGTGAATACTTTCTGGATGCACTGTATACCTGTAAACTAGTTATATTCTTGTAATCAGTCAAGAACACTATACAAAAATAAATTCTCTTGACTTGACTTATGAAGGCTCGCACACAGGTCAACTGGGAGTTACCAATGAGCCTAATAAGCACATTTTTTGAGATGTGGAAGGAACACCAGGGTATCCTGAAGGTAACCCATACGGACACATTGAGAAAAAGCAGATCCACAATTACATCAGTTGGGCACAGGATTCAAAAGGTGGTAAGGCTCCCCAACGTTCCACCATGCTGTACACCAAAAACATAGTATACAACATACATTCCTTAGAATTTCTAAGGGCATTCGATAGAGTTCTGCATCAAACATTTTCATTGTCTTGGCAATATGTTGAAACAGTATGTTATCCTCAGATACTATTCTGCATGTGTTAGAATGCGTCTGGAGTACTGGGTGCCGTTCTGGTTCCAAAACCATACAAAACACATAACAGCAGTAGATACTGTGCAGAGTAGGACAGCCAATTGCATCAAAGGACTAGTCCATCATTGACAGGTCTAGACTTAGAAGTTAAAACTTAAACCCAGAAGACACAGCAGCAGACTTATTATTTAGAATTGGCTCCATTATTGTACTGAGGTCACTTAACTGGTGGAAAATCTCACCTGAATGAGTCCATGAGAAAATTCCAGTTATAGAGTAATTGCATTCTGCAGCTACTCCATACTGCAGTGCTGGAAAAGGAGCTATAGCTTAATATGGAAAGTCATTTCCAGGAACAGCAATGTGGATTCCTTTCTGGTTATGGAAAAAAGGACCAAGTTGCTTGCAAATATTTGACAGTCTTGAGGGGTTTGACAATCCTGTTTACACTTGTGTTGTTTAGTTTTAAGGATATTTGGGGCATATGTGATTTGTTTTTGTAATTTCTGTTTGTTAGAAATATATATATTTTATTGATGTTTTCACAGTTAGGTGCATAAATATTTGGACAGTGATACAATTTTCATAATTCTAGCTCTGTGCACCACCACTATGGATTTGAAATGAAGCAAACAAGATGTGAGTGAAGTGTAGACTTGCAGTATTAACTTAAGGTGTTTAACAAAAACATTGCATGAGCCATGTAGAAAAGATGGTCATTTTTATACATGGCCCCCCTATTTTCAGGGGCTCAGAAGTATTTGGACAAACTAGCACAATCATGAATATAATGATCATTTTCAGTACTTGGTTGAAAACCCTTTACAGTCATTGACTGCCTGAAGTTTGGAACCCATGGCCATCTCCAAGTGCTGCGTTTCCACCCAAGTGATACTTTGTCAGAGTCTTTACTGCAGTTGTCTTCAGTTGCTGCTTGTTCTTTGCACTTTCTTTCTTTCTGCCAGTTTTATCTTCAGCAAGTGAAATACATGTCCAATTGTCTTATCAAAAGGTTTGGCTTCCTCGACTGGGTCCACGTCAGGGAGCTCTATCATGCAGGATTGCTTTCCTGAGAATGAGAGTCCTACTTCTGGGACCACTCAGCTTTATATGGTCCCGACCAAAGGAGGCAAGTCTTCAGAGATAGTGGGCAGTGTTTAGGTGCCCTTTCGGTACTGGAAAGGAAAAGAGAGATGATACTATTAACAGTGGTGCCACCTCTTGTCCTGGTTGGGTATTGTATACCTTATTTGCTCCCGGAAGGTGATCCTCAGATGCCCATGTGTTACAAAAGACATAGAGAGTATCTCCAAACTGGACCAATGTCTTCAAAGAGTGTGCAGCTAGCTCTGAGAACAGGACCTTCCAATTAGATATTTGAAAAATATGCTGTAAATTAAATCTAGGTGAAATATGGCCAAATAACTTGTAATTATATGTCAGCTTGTGAACACTCTTGTCAAGCATCTACTTCACTGGGTCATTTGGAATAAACTTTTACATATTTGACAGACAGTCTTGGGTGTGTAGTAATCCCAAATCTTATCATAACTCTGTTGGACATGACTGCTTAATCAGCAATCTATTGGTATACTACACTGTCAGCAAGCCATCTTATCTTGTTCAACTAAAGAAATCCTAGCCCATTTGCCACAATACAATAGAAAAAGAATGCCCTATTTTACTTAAAACTAGAAAAATTAAATTAATTTCACTAGAAATAGTTCAAAGGTTCTTTACAATGTGAAAGTGTCCAATGAAATGTGCATGATAAGCCACTGCTAAACCTTTTCGATACTTCAGTATCTTTGAGTGATTATGCCATTTTAAATCTTCCTCTTTCTCTATTCCGTAGATATCTGTGTAAGATGGGATCTAATATGATTTGTAATTTATTCATCGAATCCTTAAAATCAATGCAGTTCAATTATAAAAGAAAGATGTCTACCTTTAAGCTCTGTGGACAGAAATAATCTCAACTGTTTACATGCATGTTGAATTTTTCCTAGAAGGAAAGAAAGTGTATACTATCTATCTATCTATCTATCTATCTATCTATCTATCTATCTATCTATCTATCTATCTATCTATCTATCTATCTATCTATCTATCTATCTATACACCAAGCATCATAGGAAAGTTATTTTTCAGCCTTATTTATCTGTGATATAAACGGTTAATGACCATAACAGTACTCATATTTATGCATACTTACAGCTTGCAGACGAATGTTGTACATCATCAATGGTCATCATGCTAATTATAGAACTGTTTTTTGCCGAGCTATTAATTCCTTTCAAAAGTACATCTTACAAATGACTTGATTCCTGCAGAAAAGTGGAACTTGTAAAAATGTGAAACAATTACAATTTAATTCTATATATCAATAGTGTTGTTTTCAATATGCTTGCAAAGAGGTCTTGCATATTCATGCCAGTTCAAAGGAGAGGTCAACCTACAAAGAAACCAGGACCACCGGCACCCCACGCCACTAAATAACATTTAACTGTAATAACTGATCCATTGGTGACCAGAAGAATTATGATGTGCTTGCATTATTTAGAGCAATTCTGTACTATATGTTTATTATTTCAGTAAAGTAAAACTGTAAAGTAGCCTATGTAACTATGGTTAAATTATATAAAGTCTTATATTCCAAATACTGTATTTTAATAGTCCCAATTTCTGCATGTACAATTTGTGCTGCTTTTAGTTCAAGCATTACTATTTTAACAATTTTTAAATATGTGCAAGACTAAATTTTAACAGCTATATTTCCAGAACACAAATGAATCATTTATAAATATACCTATGCTTTTTTTGTCTCCTTTTCTTGTCATTATGAGGCAGTGATGAAGTTTAGGTTCCTTTAGTAAGTTAAATGCCTTGCAGACTGACAGCTGTAGTGATCCTCCTTTCAGAGCTCTCAGGCCTGCCTTACACAGCACCACCCTCCTGTGGCCACATTTACTCTGGCATCCCCAGGGAGCTCTGACACAGCAAAAATGACTCCACGACTCTGTTTTGAAGTGGACAGGCATTCTGCAAGTATTCTGTAACACTGTGCCTGAAAAAGAAACATCTTCATTATAGAGAGAAGTGTCAGGTTTTAATAATTTGGTTGTGAAGTGCAAAGCTGTCATAAAATTGATAAAGACGGGTAAATGTCAACTTTTGGATTCTTATTTTCCAAAACATTTCCAGTCAGTTTCTTCTGTTCATTGTTGGTCCGTGATTTTTGCATTTTTAAATACATTAAATATTAGGAGCAGAACAGCTAATGTTTTTTTTTCTAATGAATAGGACATCTAAATGAATAAAATAACTTGTTTAAATGGGTGATGGGTTGAAGGTATCAGATTTGTACTCCTTGCTATCTGTTCTGTTGTGAGCTAATTGTCAAGTCCCTAAAAAGACAAGTTTATTTGTTATATCTATTTATTTAGAGGGACATAAATGTAAAACGTAGGTATACTTGGCATCAGAAAATAGGCAAGTGTGAAACCAGAACAAAATATTTATAGGGTGAATCAAATGTTCAATGAATTTTGTAATCAAAACTGTGAAGCTAGAATTATTACATTTATTCATCAAGAGATTTTATTTCACCTTTACCTTGAAACAAAGACAATAAAAAAAGTGCATGGAAATCTCACTCATACCGGGTGGTACATGAAAACAAACCTGCAAATCATGGATTACACGCTGACATGACCTTCATTACACAACTGTCTGTTGTCATAATCACTGTGTCGACTTTTTTTTGCATAGTAGTCAAAATGTTATTGACAAATTCTAAGGTAAAGATGGAAGAGTTTCTTGGTTTTGGTGAATTCCTCACAGAGCCAGTAGTATGCCACTTTTTTACCAATTGTTGAAATGTGCATTTTGGAGGAGCACTCATGAGAGGATAATACACCTCATGTGTCGATTTGAATTAGTGTGTATGAATATACAGCATCACAATCGCAATACACTACTGCAGTGAAGGTCTTCTCTCCAGCATGCACACAAATAGCTGAACTTACAAAATGTGAATGGAGACTTCACAATAGCTTCTCCTGATTACATGTGTTTCTGTTAACACTACACTACGGCGAGCCTCCTTACCATGCACAGGACTAATTTTGGTATGTGTCACCATGTATAGTATTGGTGACTGTGATAATAATAATAATAATAATACATTTTATTTATTTGAAGGCGCCTTCCTAAACACTAAAGGACACCGAACAATAGAAAAAACACAGATTATAAACAAAAGTAAAATACAAAAGTTAAAATCAGACAGAGCAATTGTAATCAAAGAGAAAAAGCAGTATTAAACAAATGAGTTTTAATTTTAGATTTGAAAAGTGAAAATGATTCAATATTTCTAAGTTCAGATGGTAGTGAGTTCCAAAGCTGGGGAGCGACTGAATGTTCTGCTCCCCATAGTGGTAAGACGGACGAAAGGGACAGTCAAGTGGATGGAGGAAGAGGATCTAAGGGTACGGGAGGGAATGGCAACATGGAGGAGGTCAGACAGATATGGAGGGGCAAGGTTGTGGAGAGCCTTAAAAGTTAGTAGGAGAATTTTGAATTGAATTCGGAACTGAACTAGTTCATGCACACACTTCCAGTACCAGTGTCATAAAATAAAACAAGAAAGTATCAAAAGAGAACAAAGAACATCTTAAAATATCAGAACCTTACAAATTAAAAATGTCATTTGCAGATAATGAAGATAGCAAGCACCCATATACTGTATGCTCTGTAATAATGCACGGCGATGGGAAAATTAAAAATGCTCATGTTAGCAAAAGATGGTTTGCCAGGTTACTGTGTCATTTCATGCTAAAGTAACTAAGGTTTGCTTTAACACACAAGCCAATACACATTATGAAGGTCTCAGATTTGCCGAGGGGAACAAGCAATTTCAGAAAAAAGATGAGTAGGTGCTAATTTGAATTGCTTGGTTTGGATTACAGACATCAGTCTTGCATGTTATGCAGATAAGCTTTCTAACCCAAGTAGCACTCATAGACAAGAAGTACGTTTAAACAGAAATGGTTTGCATCCAGGTTTTGGCAAAGAGTTTACACTATTAGTCTGCAGAATGTGTTTTTTGCATTTTAATGATTGTTCTTGAAATTTTCAGTTAGCCATATACACAAAAATGTATGTGAAGGATTTCTATGAAGTCTGACTCCCTCTTGATGTGTGTGGCAAGAATGAAATCGATCAATGAATGTAAACTGTAGTACCTGCAGTTAGCTTGTTAAGTAGCCATTGAAAACTAGCAGTGTACCCTTATGTTTAGTGCTCTTGCTAAGTACCCACATCAGAGAAAAAATACTGTGGCTGGCCCTCTCAAAGAGTGTGTCTCAAAGTACCCTTACAAAACTCCCTTAGTCTGATAAAAAAAAAAGAAAAAAAATGAAAGGGAGGCCCGTGTTTAACATTTGTGGTTTTGGGGCTTCACGCGGAAATTGATATTTAGCCTGGCCCAGTGCATGCAATTACTAAACCAATATTAGCAACTCATTCATCAGCTTTTTTTAGTGGGTTTTTCAACCTAAATAAAGGGATTCTAATTTAAGCAGCATTTACGGAATGCTTTAGTGAAGGTTAGAAAAGAATACATAAAACCAAACTCTACTTAACAAGCTTTGCTGGAAAACTAAAAATTGTGCAAAGTGTTCAGACTTTCCACTACTTGTTAATGGTTAAGCCAACATGTAGCATACTATTTTTGCTTTAGATCACTATTTTGAATGTATGTCTCTAAACCTTTACTCATTTTCTTTAACTAAAATTCTATTCATATCTCCTAGTTATATCTATCAATCAATCTCAACTACATGAACAACAAGCTACTGATATAAATGTTTAAATACGTACTATTTTTATCTTGACTTTGATACTGTATGTAATAATATCTGTTTTATTAAATTATATTAAAAGTAGTATGGTAGAGTGAATAGTGTTGCACCTTCAAAGCAGCTTCTAATGCCTGGGTTCATTTTCTGGTGCTCTCAGGTGACAGTGCAACTCTGAGGGCCAGTTTATACTAAATGCTCAGAAAGCGTACGAACACGCATCATGGCTGCCTCGTGTTCTCAGCGTTCATTTGATGTGTCCTCTGAGCATGTCTTCAGAAATTAACGTGACATATGCACAAGTTGCAGTACCAGAAAAAAATCAAGTCGAAATGTGACATCAGAGTTTACTATGAACATGTGACAGAAAGCTGCTTGGCAGATCCTACAGGATTGATGTGCATGCTTCAATGTTTGATGAATGGTTCAATGTGGTGAAGCAAAATCCCAACATACAAATGCATTCATGGTGCTTTTATATTCAAGCGTCACATATTCCCCATCGTAATGACGCAATACATTTTAAAGATCTCACATACCATCTTCTGTGCTGCATTGGCGTATTTGTTCCATGGAGAAAAAAAAAATTATGGATACTGTGAAAAGGTCTATGTTGTGATTAAAGTGGAAATTTCAGTTTTAATCTCAAAATGTCCACTTTAATCTCATATCTTATTTTGTCATTAAAGTAGACTGTCGTAAACGTCATCTTAATACCGACCCACTTGTTAATCGCCACGTGCTTCTGGGGCTTCCTCCTATGCTGACAGCAGCAGCAAGCAGTAATTGCCACACAGAACATATTAAACGTACGGTACTGTATGATATTCCAGCTCTCTGAACATTTAGAATCCTTAGATTTCTACTTGATATCTCTTTCATGATGAAATGCATTAAAAGTATGTATATTACATTTTACAGATAAATCACTTGCTGACTTCATTTAACTAATGAATACTGTTAATAATTACACATGTGGGGGTGGCACGCTGCTGCCTCTCAGGGAGTCACGTCCCTGGTGTTCCCTACCTGGAGTTTGCATGTTTTCCTGGTGGATTTTCACAGTGTGCTCCGGTTTCCTTCCAAAGACACATAAGTTTGGGGATTTGGTTATGCTAAAATGATGCTAGTGTATGTGTGTGCTTGTATTTTATCTTGCAATGAGCTGATGCCCCGTCCAGGGATTGTTTCTGCCTCACACACGATGCTAGCTGGAGTGGGTGCATCCCTGAATTGATGCATGTAATAAACATCCATTGTTTTCAGAGATATTGTGGCAAGGTGTCCTCAGAATTTAATGGATATTTCAGGCAATTCACTAAATAGGGAAGCCGAACGTTCTTTCACAATGATGATATTTCACACTGCCACCTGGTGGAATCTTACAGATTTACGTAAAGTACGCACGCAAGTATAAACAGTACAATGCTTGCGTAGCAATAGCGTCTGCAGGAGCACGTGTCGCATCACATTGCGTGAAGTATAAACCCGGTCTTAGTTGGTCCAGTGAGAATGTATGCTGATATCCTGTTCAGGATTGGTTCCTAAGCTGTTCTCATTCCTGCATAACTGCAATTTACAATAATTATAAGAAGTATTCATCTCCTCAGAAGTTTCCACATTTTATTATTATACAACATTGCATCGCAGTGAACTTAATTTGGCTTTTGTGACACTTTTTACAATGTGGGTTTTTCTCCATTCGTCTTTGCAAAATCGGTCATGTTCTTTAAGGTTGCAGTAGGATCATGAGTGAACAGCCTTTATCAAGTCCACTCACAAATTCTCAACTGGAGTAAGATCTGGACTTTGGCTCTGCCACTCCAGCACATTAACATTGTTGTAATTAAGACACTGCTGTGTAGCTTTAGCTTTATGCTTGGGGTTGTTGTTCTGCTGGAAAACAAATCTTCTCCTCAGTGCAGGTTCCTTGCTAACTCCATCAGGGTTTCCTCCAGAATTTCCCTGTTTTTTGTTGCATTCATTTTACCCTCTGTCCTCACAATCATTCCAGGACCTGCTGCAGACAATCATCCTACAAACATGATATTACCACCACAATGCTTTGTGGTAATGTGTAGCTCTGTTCTTAACTCATCAGACCACAGTCCAGCTGACTGCAGAGTCAACCAATGTGCCCTGTGCCAAGATGTCATAAATGTCTGGGTTTTTTTTTTAATAATGATCTTTTGTTTGCCAGCTGTGGTTGGTGAAGCACCTGAGCTATAGTTCTTGAACAGTCTCTCCAATGTTATCCACTGTAGCGTGTACTTCTTTCAGAGTTAACATAAGTCTCTTGGTGGCCACCTTCACTGTGTTTTTGCATGATCACTCAGTTTTTTTTTGATTGGCCTGCTCTAGGTAGATTTACAGTTGTGCCATATTATGTCCATTTCTTGTATCCTTCCCCTGACTTGTGGTTATTCATCACCATTTCACAGAGTTGCCTGGGGTATTAGTTTTGTCTTTGTTGTGTAGGTTAGGCCATAACATTGACTCAACACAAGTTTGACCTTCCAGAGGTGGGTGCATTTATTCTACGATCAGTTGAAACACCTTGATGACAGACAGGTGACCTCCTTTAAACTAATGGTGTGACTTCTAAAAATAATTGGCTGCACCACTAATGATTTAGTTGTGTCATATTAAAGGGGGTCAATACTTATACGATCAATTAATCTGTGCTTTATATTTGTTATTAATATTAATATTGTATATAATATTAATTTAGTCTGTTTTGTGCAGATCTGTTTTCAGTTTGACATTAAAGATTCTTTTTCTGTTTATTAGTATCAAAAAAATAAAAGAAATCCACTGTGATTCAATGTTGTGTAACAATAAAATGTGAAACTTCCATGGGGATGAATACTTTTATAGGCAGTGTATCCACTTATTTATTATCATATGCCAGAATATATGCTCTCTTTGGTGCTTTTGATACCATTAGGTGATTTTTGTGCCTTTATTCATGTGTCTGGACCATAGTCTATTCAAACTCTTGTGTAGTCGTACTTGAATTCATGTTGCCAGCCTCACTTTGCAGGGCATCATGCCCCAGAGCAGTCCCATGGCTCACCTTTTTGTGTGTCGCACACATGCGCATGGGAGGCAGTTAAAGGACCTGAATGAGAGTCATTCCTTGCCAGACCAGGGGGTGGCGAAGTGCACTAACTCTTTCTCTCACTTCTCTGCAGACCAGTTATGGAAAATTCTGCCTGGCCTCAATGACGCCACTTCTGGTTCTGCCCCCAATGATGATGTCACTTCCTGTCCCGGCCTCTATGACACCACTTCCAGTTCCGGCCCCAATGATGACCTCTCTTCCACAAATCTCCTTTAAAGCTGCCGTCTTTGTGCCAGAGAATCAGTTCTGTCTTGGACTCAAACTTGTATGCACTGTACATCCTTTAAAACTAATTTTGCAGCCAGGAAATAATATACGGGTGGCTGCCCCAAACCTTTTTCATGTCTCCAGTCTATTCTTGTGACACGTGCAAGAAAGCTAGAGCTAGTGGGCTACACTAGCCCATGTCTTGTTGACATACACCTGACAGTTAGAACTTGGTCAAAATGATTGTAAACAACAAATTGAGCAAGGGTAAGGAGACATGAGCATTAGAGTTTTACACTGATGTTATGCTTTGTTATTTCTATGATTGAACTGAATGTGTTTGCAATTGACCATTGTCTACATTATATATAATTCTGTTTTCATTGCTTCTTATGCCTAATTGCTATTTTGGAAATTATGGCCAAGTTTTAATCAAAAAGAAGTTACTAGTCATTAATCCCTAATAGGGAAAAGAAAAACACTTAAATATATGTTAGATATCCGTGGGATAGTGTAACTTCATAAGGAATACACATTACTATTAAGAAATGTCATTTTTATAAAACTGTCAAAGTCTTCAGATCAGACTATATTAGATAAACTTTATTAACCCATGTACTTCAGAACAGGCAATCCACCTGCGAAGTATGTTCAGGCCCGGCCAGTACTTGGATGGGAGACCAACCAGGAAAAGCTTGGGTTGCTGCTGTAAGAAGCAGGGGGCACCTTCTCTGTGCTCTGAATGTGGATCTCAATGCCCCAGTGCAGTGACAGGGACACTGTGCTGTAAAATGGCGCCATCCTTCAAATGAGATGAAATGCGAGGCCCTGACTGTCTGTGGTCATTAAATATCCCTGGGCATCCTTCATAAAGACCAATGTGTATCCCGATGTCCAGGCTAAATTGCCCACCACGGCCTGGTTATTCTGGCCCCCTAATCATACCCTATCTCTAATTAGCTAACTATCTCTCACTCCTTCACCACTTAATGGCTGACGTGTGGTGAGTGTACTGGCGCAATAATGTCTGCCATTGCATTATCCAGGTGGATGCTGCACAGCAGTGGTGGTTGAAGTGGCTCCCCGCTCACTATGTAAAAGTAGTAGTGAGTAGTGCGAAAAGTGCTATATACATGCAAAGAATTATTATTATTACACAGAAGCAGAAACATTAAAAACAAGGATACACACTCACAGGACAAATAAGCACATCATTTGGTATATAAATAAAAATAAATAAATGTATATTATGCAGATATTTCAAAATGAACTTAACAAGTACTTCAGGAGGAAGGATTGAATTGCCTGATAGCAATGGGCAGAAAAGACCTCCAGAGGCGCTATTTAGTATACTGTTGTAGAGTGAGCCTGTGGCTAAACATGCACCAAGACAGCGCCTCCTGGAGGGGATGGATAGGATTTTTCATGAAGGCGTACAATTTTGCCAACATCCTCTTTTCCAATAGGAGCAAGGTTCACCCTGTGATGGAGCAGCCCTTCTTGATAAGTTTGTTCAGGCATTGTGCTTCTTTTGAGCTTAAGTTGCTTCCCCAGGAGACTGCAGCACTGAACAACACACACTGACTACTATGGACTGGAAGAACATTTCCAGCAGCTTGTTGCATATAGTACATCAAAATTACATAGACATCTTACAAGTTCTACTACTTCTCAAATTATAACTTGAACTGTGTTCATTTATGAAATAGGATTTTTTTTCCATTTATGTATACAATGTTTGTATAAGCATAATTTCCTTTGCACTTTTCAGCATTATTAGTATGATAAAATTTTATTCAGTTTTAAAATAAATAAGTAAATTTCAATATGTAGTTTTCCTTTGTGATACTACTAAAGATGTGCTGAAAAATACTGTCATTTTGTAAAAGTTGTTTTCTCAATTAATGATACAGTATTTTCAAAGTAAAATTAAATAGTTAGTGAGATTAAGGCCCGAACACTCCAAAAAAAGCCTAAACTCTGAAAAATGCCTAATAAGCATATCTTAAAAAGACAGAGGGGATCAGCCAAATGTCCGGACCAATACAAACAATAAAGGAAAATCCAATAAAGTAAAATTAAAAAAAAAAATTCAAAATGTTAAAATCACAAAAAAATTACATCAGAACAAAAGGTTAAAATACCAAAAAACATCAAAGTCAAACTGAATGCTAAAAAGGTAATCCAAATAATTACAAGAAACAGTATTCTAAACCAGTGTTTCCCGGCCTTGGTCCTGTGGCTGCAGGTTTTTGTTCCAACCAGCTTCTGTTTTTAATTTGACTCCTGGGCTAGTTAAGTGATGTGTTATTTCCTAAGTTCTGTGTTTTGGGAACAATATAGACATTAGTAAACTAGGTTTGGTAATATATATATATATATATATATATATATATATATATATATATATATATATATAAATATACCAAGCAGTTATATGGGAATAATGTATTTTTTTCGTTCTAACAATATTTTCATCTTGATTTTCATTCTACTTTTCTAGGTGTTCTAATTGTTTAATTAATCCATTATTTACTAATTAGTGGGTCTGATGCTAAAGTACTTGCAGCCTTTGATTATTCAGTGTTGTTTGCCTGGGTGTCTGCTCTGTTCGTTTTAAATTATCTTTATTAAGATACAACAAAGGGGGAAAACTGTACAGAGAAAGGGCAAAATATAATGAAATCAACAAAAGAGAGTTAAGCACTGAAATCTATAGCAAAGGCAGACATATTTCTAAATGTCTTATAAATACAAAAATCATGTTGCTGTGCTTTTCTGAATGTAAAATAAAAGAAAAATAACGCCAGCTAATTAAATGAGATCAGTGTTATCAGGTGTTGTCACTGATTAGGAATCTGGTTGGAACTAAAACCTGCAGCCACAGGGGGTCCCCAGGGCCGAGGTTGGGAAACACTGCTCTAAATCAATAGAAAAACCTAGGAACAAGAGACGAAAAGTTAAAATAAGAAAATCCTATGAAAATGGTGGGAACTGGAAAGAAGTACAAGAAATGAGCAACACAACACAAGCTAGATATTAGCTGGCGCCTCAGCAGAGAACTGAGACCTATAAGTGATTTAAATAAATTTGTTAGGTCACGCCTGAGAGCCCTATTAGATTAAAAATGGAGAAAAGAAAAATTGTTAGATTTAAACAAAAAGGAGCAGGAAAGAATTCCAAAATGTACAAAAAATGAAACATATCAAAACAAAGACAAAGTCTTAACAATGGTAATTATTTTTGTGTTGTATAAAGGTGCTTCTCTTCATTTAAAATTGACGCTCACTCTTCACAGTACATTGTGTTCTGCCGAAGCAGAGTGAATATTTATTTTAAGGTTCAGAAGATGAAATGAGAGCAACAGTCAACACAAAATGGCATCACCTGTTAATATTCAAAATGGTGCCACGAAAGATTGCCACGAATCCAGGAAACATGTAATAAATGTTAGAATCATATTCCTTGACCTCAGAATCCCCAGAAAACCCACCAAGAAGTCCCAAAAACTCACCAGGAAAATACAAATAAATAATAAAGACAACTTTTACAATACATTGTTGATTATTCTTGTTATCTTTTTGTTGTTCGTCAAATATAATTTATTCATTGTCATTGATTAAGCTTTTTGTCTTTTCTAAGTTATTTTTGAATATTGTTTTGTTTATTAATTAGCATTTCTGTATTTAGTGTATATTTGTTATGTGCCCTTTCCCCTTTGTTTAGAGTCTCAGCAGATGGGGCCACCATGATGTGTGAGCTTATCACTCTATGCCTGTATATTCCAGGCAGATGGTCAAGTTCTCCAGTTCATAGCTGAGTTTTGTAGTGTGAACTTCATCTTGTAAGTATTTTGATTTCCTTTTTTTCAGTTTTTTTTTTGGCTCTGTTTCTGGATTTTGATTTTTCTATCTCAGACTGGTTTTGTTTGCTCTGAGTTGCTGATTTTAGGCACACCATTTTACTTTATATTTATTGTCTTTGGAAATCAATTATATTAATAAAATTTCAAAAATATAAAAGTGCATTGCTGGATTATTTTTGGGACTGCAGGTTACATGGTTTCCCTTTCTCCTTTTCGAATTTTACTTGAGGATTATTATTTTATTGTTTTATTTATTTTTTGTGGTCCATTTTGGATAATAGGTCTCAGAGTAGCCTGAGGCTTACTTTAGGAGACAAGGTTTCATTTGTTCATACTGGAATTTGGAGCCTGCTGGTAGGAAAGTCCTAGACTCTAGTCAGGAAGTGTAAGCCTCATTTTGTGTCTTGTACATTTTTGAGCCTGCAAATCATAACAACTGATTGATCTCAACATGAAGTACCACATTTCTCAAGGTCATTGCGCGAGGTAGAGGCAGCCAAGTGGGTTGGGGTGGGGATCCTTTGATAGGCTATCCTTTGTAGTTTTCAGTCGGCAACATGCCTTGGTCCAGTGCGTACCGTGCTTTCCAAGTGCTCTTCAAAAACAACAAATCCATCATCACTATGCAATGCACCTTCCGAACACACTTCAGCATTTCTCCTAACAGTGACGTCCCAAATCGGAAAACAATTCTTCAGTGGTTGGTTAAATTTAGACAGACAGGTACAACATTGAACAGAAAATCTCCAGGCTGTCTTCGGACTGTACAAACGACTGAAAACATCCAAGCTGTAACAGCATCAATTTTACAGTCTCCTAGACGTTCCAACACGACCTTGAGAAGGATTTTGCATGAGGACCTTAATTTCCATCCATACAGAATGATGGTAGTGCAGGAACTTACTGAGAGAGACTGAGCCATAGAGAGTTATTCTGAAAACCGTTCATGAAGGTGCCATCATCATGTGCAGCAACGAGGCACATTTCCATTTGAATGGTTGCGTACATAAGCAAAACTTTTGCTATTGGGCTAAAACCAACTCTCATGAACTTCATCAGGGAGCCCTGCACAGTGAGCGTGTTACAATTTGGTGCACCATTGCAAAATTTGGCATTGCAGGCACTTTTTTTTTTGAGGAGGGGGGAGCAATGGTCACCATCACTTCAGAACGTTACATTGAAATGCTACAGAACTTTTTTTGGATGTGGTGGATGCCTAGTTTCAACAGGATGGAGCAACAGCTCATACAGCGCGGAGATGATTTCCCTGCTTGGCGATGTCAGGTGGCCTTCACCTTCGCCTGATCTCGCTCTGTGTGATTTCTTCTTGTGAGGCTATCTCAAGTCGATGGTGTACACACACCAACCTCAAAATCTTGAAGCCCTCAAGGACACTATTCACCACAAAATCACTGCTATTCCCCTTGAAATGGCTGAATGAGTCTTGCGAATGTTTAGAAATTGTCTCACAGTGAAAAAAAATCTATTTTGTATACCCTTTCTTGTGTCGTAATGAAATTTATTTTATCTTGTAGCGTTTTGTAGAATAAACTTTGAAATGTAGTATTTCTTTTTGGCTTATCCTGCATTTACAAAATTGCATGTGAGTTTACTGCAACAAGGGTACATTATACCTAAAGGTTAATCTGAACAAGCATGAACTGTATTAAATTTCTGAAGTGTATGTGACCTTTCATTAATAAAGTACAAGTAGACTTTATCCTATGGTGCTTTTAAACACATTTTTTGTTTTTTTTTTCTGGATAACAATAAGCTGTAAAATAAGCACAGCAAATCAAGCTCAGGCCCTGCTTCTTCCAAAATGGTTCCAACAGCAAGCCTTTTAAAAACATCATAAAGATGCCTGACCATTTTGTACTTTTCAAGTTGCTAAGAGTAATTCTCTGGTATAATACAACCAGTCCCTTGGTACATCTGCTACATAAGGTTCAGTGGTTTCCAAATCCAAGGATTTTTGAGAAACGTCTGGCAAATACAAGACGTTTTCCTCCTTTTAACTTGACTTTAGACAAAGAGGGCTGACAGTAAAGTGATGGCCTGCCATTCTCATGTTTCCCTTAAAACACAATTACCAAGCAACATCAAAGTGTGTATCTGAAAAGCCACCCACAACATTAATTCCCAAACAGGTTTCCTCTACATACTCTCTACAGATTTGTACGCTAAACACTGCCTCTTTCTGACAGAAAGGCAATCAGCTTTGTTCTGTTATAACTGAGCATTACACTTTGATTTCAGTATAACTGAATATGGATATTCGCATTTTTACAACATATGTCATCATTCTAGCTTGACATCTTTAAGGAAATGACAACAACCATTATGTTAAAAAATGATGTGTCTCTTTAAGTAGTACAAATACTCAAAGCCTGCCATTCAAGTAGCATTCTTTTTATTTTGTCATCATTGATTATAATGCGTTTAATTGTTATTAGTAAGAGATTATATTTAATTATTCTAAATTTGCATTTAGCTCCAGCATAGACAATTTAATAACTTATGCTCTAAATTGCTGTCAGGTAAAGATCACAAAATTTATACTTAAACTTGAAAAATTAATTCATATATTATGCCCTGGTTAAAATTTACTTACTAATGTACAGCACTGCACAAGACTAAGTTCAAATTCCAGAGTGGTCACAGAAATCATGTCTGTGATGAGTTCCCAAAGTACTCTGTTTTTTCTGTCACATTTTAAAGGCAAATCAGAAATGAATCAGTTCCTCTAAATTTTGCCAGTTTGAGTCAATATAGGCATCTGCATTATTTAGTACCAGATATAATAAGAGTAGTGTTTTTTTTATGAAAAACTGGAATCATGCGGGATGGAAAGAAAAGATTATGTAGGTTGTGGACCAAATTCTTAGAAATTATCTTAATGATTTACAAAGAGTATTGCTTTACTTTAATCATCATGCGAACCAGCAACCTGTACAATCTATTAGAGTAATGGCTCCCAAGTTCAGTCCTTGGAGACCTTTATGGCTTTTTTTTTTAATGCCAGCCAATTTCACAACCAGGACATCATTCTTACTTCTAATTGATCAAATTGTTAAATGTTCTGTCCTTTTCTTACTTCCATGTAAATAGAAGCCTGGTGATGGAGTCGAAAGTTCAGATTCTGACTCTGGTGTTGAAAATTTCAGTAGAATCTAATTTTAGTGTGCATGTATGTTTGTGTCTGTGGAGGATCAAAATTGATTTTCACGTTGTTGTTAAATTATGCATTATCTGCTTAGTGTAAAGATTCTGGGTGACTACATCCTAGCACAGATACAAAAATTTAGAGTGAGCAGTTTCCGAGATATCCACCCTGAAAGCTGAGAACTACAACAAAAACTTGTGAAAAAATGAATCCATCTTTTCAAACAAGTTGCATCATGTTTGACTTGTAACAGCTCCAAGCCTATTGTTTTTTGGTCTAGTTTGGTCCAGTATATACTGTATCCTTTAAAAACAGTTTGACCTATGTCCAACGATAACTGCCATAGTAATTGTTTAATCTAACTGGGATTTTTGCAGTCTGCTTTGTCATGGGAACTGGCATAGAGTTGCAAAATTTTTGCACAAGTAGTTTTGGCAGTGCATAATTTGTTTA
This sequence comes from Erpetoichthys calabaricus, assembly GCF_900747795.2. Taxonomy (NCBI): domain Eukaryota; kingdom Metazoa; phylum Chordata; class Cladistia; order Polypteriformes; family Polypteridae; genus Erpetoichthys; species Erpetoichthys calabaricus. The sequence continues at coordinate 203,443,125 of NC_041396.2, forward strand.
AACATATAAATGTAAACATGGAGGCACACAGAAGTACTTGCAAGCACACACACTCATAGAAATGTATAAGTGGAGAAAGTTGACAGCTGGTTTGCGCTACCAGAGCACATGCTGGATGATGAAGAGAAAGAAATTTACACACACACAAAGAGATAAGGCTTATGTGGACAGAGGTATTAAAGGATGTTTGGCATTTTTCCAGTTGAAGTTATTTCTTCACAAACATGCTATATATGTATTTGCCAGGCAAAAATGTTCTCTAAAGTTAAATGCTTTTTATAATTTAAAAGAATATCTTGCCAGGACTGACACTTTACATTGTAGTCTATGGAGCACTGAGGGAACACCTGAAAAACTTACAAAATACATTATTCAAGCTGAGACAGCTGTTGAGTATTGATCTGCGTCTTACGATTACACATACATTGTAAATTAGTATATACATGTCTATTTTTGAACAAAAAAAGTACCGATTTTATGAGATTCAGCCATTTTAAAAGAAGACCAGCAGTGTGTGATAGCGTAGCACTTAGTCTTCCTGCACAACAGCCTTTCTGGTTTGTGGTTCCTTTCCAACAGACCAAATCACAGTAAACATTTCATGCCATGTGGTTGGTTTTGTTTTACCCTCATATTTACATGAAAATTCTCACAAATAAAGAAAAACAATATATTTACCACTAGAAAAATAGTACCAGGAACATGCAATAAAAACGAGTAATTCCAGATCCCGTTTGTTTGTCACAAATATGCGTCAGAAACATGGAAGGTGCAGATCTGTACTCGACAACAGTCTTAACATGAAAAATGGACATATTTGGTAAGTTTTTAAGCTTTTCCTCCCAGCTCCATGCCCTCCATTGCAAAGCACCAGAGCGGGCAAGATATTATTTTAAATTTATAGAAAGCACTTAACTTTAGAGCACAATTTCACATGGGAAATGCATAAATACCATGTTTGTGAAGAAATAACTTTGGTGGCTTTATACCAAATTTATCCTTTAATCCAACCCTGTACTAATCTATCTATCTATCTATCTATCTATCTATCTATCTATCTATGCAACTTGTTTACTAATTTGACCCAATGCATTTAGTTTCAAATTAAAAAATTGTTCACTTCATTCATTTACCTCTTCATTTTACTTTACGTTTGTGTACATAATAAACATAAGTTAATGTATTTGATTTTGCATTATTGTACAGTACAATCAGATGCATCGTATGGTAAAATCTGTTGAGTTAGTTCCTACAGTATCACAAATGTGAAATTTACATGCTTTATGGACCATTCCATACCAGTTTTTTTTTATTCTGCAATTATAAAAAATTGTAAATGATTTGAACTTTTTTGCCAAAAAAAGACTAAAATTCTCTTTGCCATTTTCATTGTAATTTTTTTTTTATAGAGTTTGCTCCTTTAATTGTATCCACATGCTGAAAACACTGTATGGTAAAGGAAAGAAATTACTTCAGTGCCACAATTGCATGCTGGCTCATTTGTATGAAACATTTCTTAATGAACAGACAAGTGAAAATTGGAGTGCAGTAATTGGGCAATAGTAAATAGTAAACAAAATAGTAAATGAAAAAACTATAAAGTAAACATAACTTTTAAAGCTATAGAAATTAATACAAACATCTATGAATCTCTTAGGAATATTTGCAAGCCAGATAACTAAAATAAACTAGTTGTGCAATTGGTTAGTATAAAAACCTGCAGCCATGGGGGCCTCCCAGGACAGAACTTGAATGGTGCCATATTAGGAAATTTATGTTATGCTGTAGTCTTGTTGGTAAAACTCAGTTTCACAAAAAATACATTTTTGATTGTGTTTTTGGATATTTAGATGAATTTGTCCATTCCCCCACTCTGAAAGTCTTTTAATTGTACGGTCAAAAATATACCAGCCTTCATTCCAGGCAGGAACCAACCCAGGAGAAAATGTCAACTAAGAGTCACCAATCTTTCAGATGTAGAAGAAAATGGGAGAATCGAAAGAAAATCCATTCAGCCAACTGGAAATTGCTGCGAAGAATTGTTATTATAAGAGAATAGCAAACAAACAAAGTAAAAAATTATAGAAAGTCTCTTATTTCCACTTAAAGTATATACCATTAAACAATGTAATCAGGTTGGCACAAACTAAAATAAAGAAAAATACAGGAAACTCTAACAGCACAAACATAAACAAGTGGATTGGTAACACTGTGTAGAAAACAATACAAGCAATAATCATAAAGCTGAAAACAGACAAAAGCTACAGCATCATTATGGACTGCAGTCCTGGCGTCAGAGCTGTTTCTGAAGTCTGAGGTTACTGTAGGTGGCTGTGAGAAGTCAGTGGGTTATTCAATTCCTAAAACCTTGAAGGCTTTGTCAATGTAGTGCACACAACAGAGAAGAACCTTTGTGACACCTTCATTGCACACACTTGGGTTGGAAATTCCTGTTTCTTACATGTGATCTTAGACCAGTGGTGATAATATACAGCAAGACAAATCTTCTTCTTCTTTTGGCTGCTCCCGTTAGGGTTTGCCACAGCGGATCATCTTGTTCCATATTTTCCTGTCATCTACAGCTTGCTCTGTCACACCCATCACCTGCATGTCCTCTCTCAGCACATCCATAAACCTTCTCTTAGGCCTTCCTCTTTTCCTCTTGCCTGGCAGCTCTGTTATTAACATCCTTTTCCCAATAGGATTTTAAAAGCAAAACAGTGTTGGATCTTAACAAACAAGCATTATGTGCATGTTGTGGTAGCCTTTAGTGTTGCTATTGGTCACACAGCTTAATTTCTATACTTTCTGTCAGCTTTGTCTGTCCTCTTTGACCACCTAATCTATGCAAACTTCTCATCCACAGCTCGCTTCACAAAGGAGAGACACATTATACCCTGACCAATCTGAGCTATAACAGGAGCTGTATCACTTCTAAACCAATAACACCCTTCCTTGTATTTGGTATCTCTGGTATATTCAATGTTAAACAACAGGCCTCTGTCCAGTCTAAAAATCTTATTAACTCCGTTTATTGCAGGAATTGTCTGGCCATCTACGTAGATGAAACAGAGAGACAATTCAGGGACCATGTTCAAGCCATTAAAATCAAAGACCTTACAAAGCTTATTGTAGAACACTTCACTTCCCTTGATCATAGCCTCACTGATCTCTCTGTTTGTGTTCTTGTACAGGACTTCAAAGACATGCGGTAAAGCAAATATAGGGTCCACAGCAGTGTGGGTTTCTTTTTAAAATAAAAACAGTGAAGCTCAGGTTTGCTGGATGTTGATGTGCATGGCAGCAAAGCCCTGTTGGCTTGTTGATGAGGAAATTGATTGATTAGGCATTCATGTGCAAACACGATTAGTTGTTAAAGCACCTGCACGCACAATACCATAAAGGAGCATGAACGGGATAGAAGAAAGCAAGGTAGAGATTCTGAAAGAAAAAATCAGAAATAAACAGTATTTTGTAGACAAGAGAGAGTAAAGAAAATTGGGCTAGCAAGTCATGTGATTGGCAGGAGGCTTGGCAGGAGGGAGTTGGCCCCACAGTAAGCAAAGGGAATGGCACTCGCAGGGTAGGGTCACTCCTGCTCCCTGACCTTCTTAAAGGGTTCTGAAGATCATCCTCTGGAGAACTCTGAGTGATGGAGTATGAACAATAGAGCTGGGCTTGGGACACCTTAACTGTTGCTGAATGAGGTGGCTAGGATGCAAGGGTTGACCACACTCGCTGGTGCATGAGCTCCTGGCTGAGTATACCTGTTTGGTGAGCTGAGGCTGAAGACTTTTAGAGAGGCAAGGCTAAGGAGAAACATAGAAACCCTGATTTTACTCTGGTTTCCAGTTTTTATCCTTTGCATTATTTATTGATTAATTATAAACTGGTTTTTGCTCTCTCTAAGAAGATGCACTGTTTTTATTGGATTATTTATTTATTTAAGAGAACACTGCACTGCTCTTTATTGTTTGGACACTGTCTTAATTGAATAAAAACACTATGAACTAATTTGCACCACCTTGTTGTTGTGAGTCCTCATTCACTGTAGTCCATCTCAGTTCATGACTGTCGATGTCTGAGTTTAAGAGGTGAAGATGCCATCCACAGGCAAACCCAGCTATCAGAAGACACTTTTCAAAGAAAATACAGAAGAAGCTAAGCTCATTCTCATCCTGGGATAACATATTGCTCTATATCTTGATGACCAACTAATTTTTTCATTTCTCCCTTCATCTTTTCTAATGACAGCTTTTTCTTACCTACTCTCACTTTTTCTATTTTCATCTGCCCTGACTTTGTTCCCTCCTCCCCCTCCTATATATTTTACCATGGCTATATAGCCAAAATATGTTGTCTTTAACTTTCTTTCCTTTTTGGTGGGGAAATAATCTTTACACCATTCTGCAAGAGCATATAAGACACTTACAGTGAAATCCCTGTTAACCAGGGACTCCCATCTTTCAATAAAAAAAAAGATGGAGAATTCTATAAAACCTCTTTCCTTTTTTTCTCTTTTAACTGAGATCTTTTCTGTTCCAGATCAAGAAAAAAACATGTGTTTTAAAAGAAGGATCATGTACATTATTCTTTTTCTTGACAGTGATATTTCCTCTTAACATAAGTTTGCAAAACCCAATCATCTGGGCTTAATTTCACATTTTTAAATCAGTGACTGCTGCACCTGTGCCAAAATCCAACTATTTATTATTTCACAAACAAAGTATGTACTGTTATTGTCTTTACCTGGGCCTAAAGTAATGAGTTCTGTCCCATGGATATCTCCTTTATGATCTGAGATGTGGTCATTTTCAATGTGTGCTTTTCTTCTTATAAGAGGTGTTGTGCTCTGGTCATTTGCAATATTTCCTGATTTTTACAATGTATAGAATTTGCACTATTTACTGATTTGTTGCTTGGGGTTTATGTCAACAGTTCTGTCCACAATTCTTTCAACCAGCCATCTTGTTAGTGTATGGTATTTATTATTCTTGACGAATATTACAGGTTCCTCATCCACCTCTCTTGCTTGACATAGGTACTGCCCTCTTGGCCATGTCCCCCTTTTTCTTACATTGACCTTCCATCTTTTTGACACTCAGCCTGCTTGTGCTATTTCTCACTGCAAATATCTGCCTTTGGAAGAAATGTGATTGTGCTATTATGTAGTATACATTTAAATTGACGTAAACTAATAGAAAGCATACAATAGGTACACTGTTAGAATAATAAACATAAGTGTGGTGTTGTAACCCGTTGTACTGCACGCCATATAATCCAAAGTTTGTGAATGGTAATGGTGTACAGAAGATTAAAAAATATTCAAAAACAATTTAAAACTACTGCCAATTTTTGATGGTTAAAAAAGTGGAATTAGGGTCTAAGGGTTATGTTTTTGGATAACTTTTTGACAATTTGAAGATTTTGCAGCTACTGATAATCACAGCCTTTTGCTGGTATTATAAAGCTATCTATCTATCTATCTATCTATCTATCTATCTATCTATCTATCTATCTATCTATCTATCTATCTATCTATCTATCTATCTTCTGTGATGGACAGCACCCATGGGCTGCCACCTCATTCAGGACAGGTGCTGGATCATCACCTGGACAAGGTGAAGGAAAAACAGAACATTTCATGTTCTCTCCAGGAGTTTGGTAGATGCCACCAACAATATAAAGAGTGTGTTGGCATCACGGCTGGGGTGGAGTAGGGTAGTCACCTGGCCAGGCAGCCAGTATAATAGAAGGACAGAGGGAGGTAATGGAACATGGCTATGGCCTCCCCCAATACTCTAGATGGTAGCATCCTTTGGGTTAGGATTCTCACAGAGGCAAAAACTATTACAGCAAGCATAGGGAACAAGGAAGGAACATTCCCCTGAACAGGACATCAGTCCTTCACATGAGAAGAGTATACCAGTGGTTCTATAATAATACACCTCTAAGTAATAATTCTTTGCATTTATATAGCGCTTTTCTCACTACTCAAAGCTCTCAGCAATTACAGGTTAAGGGCCTTGCTTAAGGACCCAACAGAGCAGAGTCCCTTTTTGGCATTTACGGGATTCGAACCAACTAGCCTCAGAGCCACCACTAATCTGAAACTGGGTTTGGAACATAAAATTAGAAATAGATTTTCAGATAATAAATGGATAACAAGACTAGACTGGATATGTTTGTCCTCCACCTGTATGAAACACAATCTCATGTATCTTAAAAATGTATCTTGCATATATGCTTCTTGACTTAGACTGTTACAAGGATACCATGGAGATTTTTTACTTGAGAACACTGCTTCAGACACCAGCCTCTTTCAGTCAGATGTTTTAGCTATAGCCTTCACTTACTGTGAATCCAAGTGACTACCATTTGCATTTACGTATGAGAGAACCTTGAGGTCATCATAAATCCTGTCTAACAGTAGTAATGCCAGGCAGAACAGCACTGATTAATGATCAGTTTAACATTATAACCTTTTATTATGGTCCAGGTCAGCTCCACACTCCAAGGAAGCTTCCAGGAGCCACTTGAATCCAGGACCATCAATAATGTAGCCGGGGATGAGCCAGGCAAATGAGGACACATACACAGTCAGCAAACAGTTGGTGCAAACTGTTGGGTGCTTTTATTTACAACAACAAACAAAGTGTTCATAAGTGCTCCAGATTGTTAATAAATAAATAAATAATCCATAAAAATTAGGTGCAAAGTGGAGGTTAAAAATGTCCAAGTAAATAATCCATGAAAAGGAGGTTAAACTCCCAAGCAATATCTATCCTTGAAAATCTAATACCAAGCCACGGTGCCCCCTTCCTAAAAACTGACGTCTCCTCCGCTTACCCCAGACAGTGAGCCTAAATATGGCTCAGGCCTCTACTGCTAGTCCCAGGCTCCCAATAGGGCACTGCAATGAGCCTTGCTCTTTTGAATCCTGCTGCCACTCTTCGGCCTTACGGTGCTCCTCAAGCGCTGGCTGTGTGCTACTCTTGGGGCTGTCTTCCTAGTCTGCTTCCATCCCACTCATACCATACCATACCATTTTTATTTGTTAAGCGCTTAAAAACACAGCATTACAACTGACCGAAGCGGTGTACAGTTAAAACAAGCAAGACTAAAAGCAAAATATTAAAAAACAAACATTAAGAGAGAATTAAAACAGAGACACTAAAAACAGGTCAGGGGACCCAATAAAAATAGCAAAAAGCAAGTGGAAATAAGACAGGTTAAGAATTAAAAGCCAATGTGAAGAAGTGAGTTTTTACGTGTGATTTGAATGTGGTGACTGAAGTGGCTTGCCTAACCACTAAAGGTAAGGAGTTCCAGAGCTTGGGTGCACAGACAGAAAAAGCCCTTTCACCACGAGCTTTAAAACGTGCCTTGGGAACGGTTAGGAGCAGCTGATCTGCGGATCTAAGAACACGAGGGGGATTGTGACGATGGAGCAAGACACTCAAGTAGGCAGGGGCTAGACCATTTAGTGCCTTATAGGTTAAGAGGAGTATCTTAAAATCAATTCTGAAGCTAACCGGCAGCCAGTGTAGGGTTTTTAAAATCGGTGTAATGTGTTGGCTTCTGCTGCTTCCAGTTAAAAGCCTTGCAGCCGCATTTTGAACCAATTGGAGTCTAGAAAGAGTGGCTTTACTAATACCATATAGGCAGGAATTAGAATAGTCGAGCCGGGACGTAATGAATGCATGGATTACTGATTCCAGGAGGTGGTAAGGCAGAATTGGTTTGAGTTTGGCAATTCGCCTGAGATGGAAAAAGCAGGATTTTACTGTGCTGTTGACTTGAGCATCCATTTTCAGGACCATATCCATTTTGATTCCAAGATTGGAAACAGACGAAGTTACTGGAATGGGAAGAAAGTCGAGGCCAAGGGGTAGGGTCTGTTTGCGGTCAGGACTAAAAACAATGACCTCGGTTTTTGAATCGTTCAGGTGAAGGAAGTTTACAGCCAGCCAGTCCTTAATGTCAGATAAGCAGTCGAGAAGAGGTTTAGTGGAGTCAGTTGATTTGAGGGAGAAATAAATTTGGCAGTCATCAGCATATAGGTGATACGAGATTGCATGTTTTCTAAAAATTGCACCTAAAGGCAGGATGTAAATTGAAAAAAGTAGTGGTCCTAAAATGGAACCCTGGGGAACACCACATGGGAGTGGGACTGATTCAGATGAAAAATCGTCTAGCATGACTCTAAGAGTCCTGTTGCAGAAATATGACCTGAACCAGTCGAGGGCTAAGCCAGATACACCAGCCCAGGATTCGAGTCGGGAGATCATGATGTCGTGGTCGATTGTGTCGAAGGCAGCAGATAAATTGAGAAGAACCATAATCACGTAGAGTCCTGAGTCCAATGCCAAAAGGACATCATTTAGGACACGTAAATGTGCGGTTTCTGTGCTGTGTTGGGGCCTAAAGCCTGACTGAAAAAGGTCCATTACCTGATGGCCTGTAGGTGATGAATTAATTGCTCATAAACTACTTTTTCGAGTAATTTTGACAGGAAAGGTAGTTTGGAAATTGGACGAAGATTGGAGAAGACGGCAGGGTCAAGATCAGGTTTTTTCACGATTGGATGTACAACTGCGTGTTTGAAAGCACGAGGAACTGTAGCCGAAGATAGACTACTAGTTATGATCTTTAAGACATCATATCGAATCACAGGAAAGACATCTTTCAGCAGTCTGGACGGCACCACATCGTCCAGAGAGCCCGAAGGCTTCATGCAGGCTCCTACTCGATACTGCCTCTCTGTCTTTCTCTTTGCATAACCTCCATTCCTTCTTCTCTTAATTCCTTTATTTCTTCTCTCATTCTTATGCTCTTTTCCACCATTCAGGATCCCTTTATAACACCAACTAAGTGCAGGTGCTGTGCTCCACCTGCTCTGGTTTGAATGAAGCACTTTACTGACCCATTTGCATTTGCCCATGAGTATGTAATCAGTCTAGCACAATAATCACCTTTGGAAAACACGCTCAAAAGTGTTCCTGCACCTGCTCCGATCCCACATGCTCCTGGACCTACAATTATTTATTAAAATCACATTTTGCCACAGATCTCCTGTCACTACTGCACCGTACTAACTGCTCAGCATTTCATGGTGGCTAACTGAAATGATCCTAACTCACCTGTTAAATTAGTATTATTTTTAATAATAGGAAAAAAATAAATTCACCTTCTGAGAAACAGCTAAAAAATTAGTATTTTAGTCACTGTCATTCAGCACTTTTTAAAATAATCATCATCCATGCTTAATTGTTGCAAGCTTATTATCCCCTCTCCCTGTAAGCCACTACCTCTTACTACAATATATTCACTCTGTTATGTAAATGGGTTTTTAAACTATGACTGTTAAAATGGAGACCTCTGTCTCTACTGTGTCTACTTTATATTTTGTACACTTTTCTAATAGTAACATTCTGTGCTAAAATACAAAAGAGTAATATGTGTTATACCTTATTGGCAAATGAGGGTGATGGGCTTCTTTAATGGGTTGATAATGAATTGGCTGCTTAAATTTACTTGTCAAGAGTGCACACAAAGTTGCTAGAGAAACTGTTCATCGCTTGCATAAAGACAGTACTCTGTATTTAAGGCTGAAGTTGACATACTTAAGAGGCATAAATGCAAAGCCTTACGTAAACAGAGCAGTGACAAAAGCAGTGCACTTTAGCTCATGCAATGGAGAAAGCCGTCTAAACTAGAATGTGATGGCCTAATTTCTCTCTCTCTCTCTTTCACCTAACTGTACATTCGACTCCAATTATTGATATGCTGTAAAAGGATGGCTGCATAAGAAAGTGTGGAAATGATAAGATTAATCATCCTTGGTTAAATATTGCTGTGGTGGGTTGGCACCCTGCCCGGGATTGGTTCCTGCTTTTGCCCTGTGTTGGCTGGGATTGGCTCCAGCAGACCCCCGTGACCCTGTGTTCGGATTCAGCGAGTTGGAAAATGGATGGATGGATGGTTAAATATTGAACATTACCTCCAAAAAATTTACAAAATCTATTGGACTAACTATGACAGGACTCTTGACCAGTGAACTGGAGGAGATGCAGATCTTTAAAATCAAAAGCACAGTATTATGGGAATGCATTTTCTATTTAGGTTGTAGGCTTTTTCTGGAAGTAACTATTAATATTTTAGCAAGAAAAAAGCATATGTTTTGCATGTTTTAAGAATATGACTGGACTTGATTGTGGACATGTGGATTATGCAACACAAGTAACATGAGATTTTTTTATTTCTATTTTCCATTGATGTTTTTCACATTGTCTGCCGTTGTATGGCACTGGTCACTATTGGGCTGAATTATGCCATAAACGTTTTTCTCTCATTCTGCATGAAAACATTAGACTGATAATATCTTCTCATCCATCACTACAAACTGCATGGTAAAAGTAACACATACTGTAAATGAAATATCGTCCTTGAATGGAGTATTCCTTTAAGTGCTTGAATTTCCCATAATATGGAAGATGACAGACAGGAATGGAGTTAATAGTGTTGTATCGACAAATGTAACCAAAATGAAATAAATCAACACAGAGGGAAGCTCTAGGACTTATGTTTGGAAGTTCTACCTAATTAGCGGTTCACAAACTCTTGGCTTAAATTCTGCCATACCAAAACTAGCATCTCTATATTAGCAGTTATTAGAATACACAGATGGTGTTGCATTTTACTCACTTACAGTATTAGTACAAAATTAAGTGCAAAAGTTTGAGAGCAGCATATCAATGTTTCCAGACAATAATTAAATCAAAACCCTTTCAAATAACAGATTATCAGAACTAGATACATTTCTTATACATATAAAAAACATTCTACCACAAACTGATGTCAAGTTAGAATTTATAGAGTTGCTTTAAGTCAATTGAAAGAAGTATGCTGTAAGAGGAAGCCGTAAATGCCACGTGGGCTGGACAGGCATTCCAGCCAGAAGAGGGGATGGTTCCTTACCCGGACGGGAGGCTCTTAGCAGGCAGACAGGCATCCTGGCTGGAGTGGAGAAGGGTATCAGACCTGGAAGAGTGGGCCAGAAAGGATGGACAGACAGACATCTCTTCCACAGGATGTGGAAGAGATCGTTGGGGACTTTTTACTCCCCCAATACAGTAGATGGCAACAGCCCCGGGTATCGGTGCCCAGTTGGGAGCCAGTGGAGTTTGCTGGGAAGTGTAATCCAGCAATACAGCCCTGCTGGGGTCCACCGTAGAATTATTTGTATTGCGCATTATACTAGTGTTTTGTTCATTTTTGGAATCGTCAAAGAAATGTAGCCTAAACCAGACTGTCTTGTTTAAGCTTCGTTTGTACAGCTGTAGACTTCAGCCTGTGCACATGAAATTGTAGAAAGTCCCAGAGGTGCAGGTAGGCCAGTTGGCCTAGGTCATCAAAACTGTGAGCTTGTCAGTTATAAATGACTGCAGACCCCCTTAGAGGTTTATTTTCTCCAGGAAAGCTGTAGCTGGAGGGTTTTGTGCTCCTCTTCTTGTCAACTAGCTATAAATTTCATGGTAATGGGAATTTATATTAGCATGATTTAGATAAGTTTATTCACCAATATGTGAATTTATGTATCCAAATATTGCCAGGTTGAGTATTGTTATTTTATTATCATGGTAAACACATGTACAGTAAGTGCTTTGGGCCTGTACTTAGTGAAGAATGCTATGCAACAATAAACTGAATTGTTAGGTGTTTATTTTTTTAAATTGAAGCTGCTAATTATTTTTAATATTACTCTTCATCTCTGTTATTTTTTTGAAAACACAGAAAAACACATGGTTTTCTTACCATAGCATTCATCCATCCATTATCTCCTAACTACAGGATCACGGGGGTCTGCTGGAGCCAATCCCAGGGTGCAAGGCAGGAAACAAACCCCGGGCAGGGCACCAGCCCATCGCAGGGCACACACACCAAGCACAATTTAGGATCGCCAGTGCACCTAACCTGCATGTCTTTGGACTATGGGAGGAAACTGGAGTACTCGAAGGAAACCCACACAGACACAAGGAGAACATTCAAACTCCATACAGGGAGGACCCGGGAAGCGAACCCGGGTCTCCTAACTGCGAGGCAGCAGTGCTACCACTGCACCACCGTGCCGCCCTTTACCATAGCATATTAGTGAAAATATATTACAATAGTAGCCAGTTATGTTGTAAATTTTTAACCATATTTTTGTGCTGTCTTTAACTATTCAACATGGTCTTAACTGTTCTGTTAAAAGTCTGTCTTTAGACCAAATAAAACGTTTTTTAATTATTCTTCTCTGTGAATATCACCAGTCACGCATATCTCTCACTCTTCTTCCTCTTTAATCCAGACGTAGAACAAAATAAACCTTATCAGCACAATATGAACATGGACACATCTCCCGTCTGCTTCTGAACTTTTTTCCTAGCTCCTCAGCTGTGCTCAGATAGCTTGTTTCCGAAAAAAGGTCCAACGGCTCAATGATGTTGACATAATTTGGATGTTAACTTATGAAGACATAACAGATAGAAGCAGCAGGGCATACTGTGGATCTCTCTTTATGTCATCTTATTTAAATGTAATAATATATCTATCTAATAATATAAGAGATTAGCTTTTCTCAAACTCAAAGCACTGCAATCTCAATCTTAAGAAAGCAAAACCTATTGGTTTAAAATTGAAGAACACATGACAAAATAACACAAAATCATGCACTATATTAATAGATGCATTTTGATTTAGAAAACGTGTTTACAGTACACCCCCAAAATTCGCAGGGGTTACGTTCCTAGAGCACCCGCGAATTGTGAAAAACCGCAAATTTTGGATGTGGTTAAAAAAAATGGCCATTTTTATAGTTTAAACCCTAAATATGCCCCCAAAACACTTTCATTTAATTTCAAACTCAGCCTAATACATTACCTAAAATAAAGAATGTAAAGGTAAACCTGTATACTGTACTGATATGTCACCCGCAGTGCTAGAATGTAAAATACCGATGTTACCACTATATGTACTGTAATTCATGCAAACGCGTTTTCATTTCCAGAAGCCTTAGAAGGGCGTTTCGACAGCATCTTGGGGCTTTAACCCTTAAACTGCCACATATTTGGGGGTTAATGCATCACTGGACGCCAAATACTTTTTTGCTGCACTTTAAGTAAATGTCAGAACACATTTTGTTTCCATGCAAAGAGCATCACAATTACTGCAACACTGATCATTTTACACACTGCTAATGAACTGTAAAAACTATTTAAAAAACTACTGGAACAGTATGTACAAAGTGCAACTTACGCCATCGATGAAATCACTGAGCCAACTGCGCTTGAACTGGCAGCACGCAAACACAAAGAGGTAAATGCTGACGCTGTCTCAATCCCATAGACAGTGAGGCTGCAGTGTGTCACGCTTGGGTCACAGAATTGCACAGAAACACAGAAGATTGTAGAGACAGGAACTTCATTCAAACACTGCAAACAAACAAACATGTCTCTTTCAGAAGTAAAACGAGCTCAACATGCAGTTAGTTATCGATTAAAGAATAGACAAACATCATAGGGGAGCACAACCCCCAACAGGAGCAGATGATGTCTGGGGGAGGAGAGAGAAACAAAGCAATCAGCCAAAAAGGACAGGTGCTGTTCAGGCTTTTAAGTCAGCTCCTGCGTGCTTGCAAATGGCACTGGGAAACGACTATAGCTGGTTGTGGCGGTTTAACGGTTAAGAGGAACAAAACGGAAAACACAAGAACACTCAGCTGGAGATGCATCACAGTCAATCAGCAGCAAGGAGAAATGAATAACGCTATAGCAGTCCGGTGCCGCTAAGACTCACACTGTCAAGAAGACGGCGATTTATTTATTTTTATGGTGAAGATTCCAGGGATGCACCCAGCCTTGACCTGACCCACACACACTCACAAACAGAGACAAAAACAAAGCAATCCGGTAATCAAACAGCAAATAAATAATGTAATGAAAACAAATGAAATAAATTAAAACAACGATACCAACCCGGTACACATTAAATACAACAAAGCACCAACAAAACACACACAGTAAATAATGAAAAACGGCAATGGATGAAATGTAATGATGAAAATAGATAGTCCTACTGCTAGTTCCTGAAATGGTGAAGACGGGTTCAGGAGCGCTTCTTTCTTTGCAGGATGGCCATGAATCCACTTACAGTCACCGTGTACACAGGCAGACGGCAGACAATGCAGACGCCAAACATGAAACGATCCAGGACAAAATGAATAAGTACAGGTAACCCAACAGAAGGAAGGCAGAGAGACAGGAACTTGAAACACAAATTACAAAAACTTTTTTTTTGCTTTTGATCACCGTCTCCCTTTGTAAAAGTTGCACTGACATCCTTTGACCCCAATAGCCCCAGCACCCTCAGCAGAAGACCAATCAGAGCCACTGCAGGGACTGCTGGGAGTCGTAGTTTCAAATTCTATTGGCTACTTTCACCATCCCAAGCCGTGTTTCCTCTACAGTTGCTTTCTGTTCTCTCTACATTACAGTATTGGCACAAAAAAAGCCATAAAAATTACGGAGGATATTTGCAGTTTCCGCTAATAATTATTAGATAGGTTCTAAGGAAAAATCTGCGAATGACTGAGGCCGTAAACTCTGAACCGCGACTTCGCGGGGGTCTAATAATTACAAGACAATTATCATTTTTACAAAAAATGTAATTACACTCTCAAGTTATATAATTTACAATCAAAGGCATCTGTCCAACATTTACATCATTAACTAAGAAGCAATTATGAATTCTGAAAGCGGACTAACACCGTGCATTACAACTAGTGATGAGTGAATTCTACGGTGTGCGCTTCGCCTTCAGTTCAGAGAAATCACAGAAACTCGCCGAAATGCATTGAAGTCAATGGGGACGAACTAACTGAACTAGATTTAATGGGCGTATAATGGTGCAATCATCTTTAAAGTGTCCCTGAGGGCTAGAGAAACATCTGCCAACTATACTGGATTGATTATTATGGCCAAAAAGGTGACCTGAGCTGTGTAGCAGCAGTGCCAACCTCTGTACCATCGTGCCTCTGTGAGATCAAAGAAGAAAGAACACAATCAGAGATGCACAAATGTATATTTCATCAAAACAGAGTGGAAATGGCAAAATCACAGAAAAATACATAGGTTGTTTTATGTTGATTTATGTGGAAAATTATGTATTGCTTTGTGTGCTTTTCAGAAAGCTGAGCTTTTTGGAAAAATATTCAGCCCTGGAAGAAAAGAAAAAAGAACAGTCCTAAAAGAGTTAAAAGTAGGCCTGTCATGATTGAAACCAATGGAACGTCCTATTTTTTGAAGTCACGCTGAAGGCTCTCCAAACTGTCTGTGCTGATAATTTGCTCTTTTTCTTCTATTAAAAAAACAAATGTGTTTGGGGTGGGGTTGTGTGGGGCGTCAGGCTCTTTCAAGGTTTGTTTTCATTCCCTATGTGGCTAATTATGCATGCATAGGGCACATGTCTCCTTCTCTTATATTGATGTGGAACTCGAAGATCGACATTTGGCAACAAGCAGAGATAATTCATTACGATGAAAATGTTTCATACAAAATAAAATTTGAGAATCTACAGTATTTACTTATCCGTTAAGCTCCTTAAATTGAGTTCACCTACTATATACAATATTAATGAGGCCTTTATGGCTTTACATTTTATAGCATTTGTTTTTACGGAAAATGTAAAAAACTGGTATAAATACTGATGCTGTAGTAGTTCACCAGCTGCCTTAGCACCTTTGGTTTCCATGAAGTCTGCATGTTCTGTTTATATATGCATGAGTTTTCACTCCTAACCTCGAGTTTCTGCTAGTGTTCAAATATGCAGTTTGTCAGTCAGTAGACTAATGATGCTGTCATTGTGATCGTGTACTCTTCATAGTGCCTCTGTGAGATCAAAGACGAAAGACCATAGTGAGAGATGCACAAGCTTCATAACCAGTCTGTAATGCAAATGATCAGCATTATATACCCGGGGGGCCATCCTATCCAGTGTTGGCTGTTACAGCTACAGGGGATGTCGCTCTGGGACAAGGACATTGAAAAAAACGTTCTCCTAAACTAGCCACATTATCAGTAAATAACTTGACATACAACACAAACACAGCAAATTCGCTACAAATAACTCTTTGGCAAAATTCACTAATCACTAATTAAAACTAAATATAAAAGGAAACATTTAAAGAAAAGCTTTAACAGAATACATTTTTCAGATTTCAAAAATATTTGAATGTCCAAAAAAAAAAATCAATAGTAAATTCTTAATGATGTTTAATGCTCTGAGAACAAGATGTAATTTTGAAAGTATCAGTTGATTTTATAAGAACAACACAGAAGAGCAAATATTTTTCTATAAATATTCATTTTGGAACACAAAGAAGGATTGACTTAAAAACCAAATAGTGACTTTCCATACAAGAATATTATCAAAAGGTTAAAATATTGCTTTGGTTTTAAAAGTGATTCACTTGTCCTCTATAAATTGAAATGTAACTTTTATTTCCACTATTTAAAATCTATTTTGGTTGGTTATCATTTCTTGTGTAAAAATATTATGAAATGCTAATATGTACTGTATGTAACATGTACTGTTTTTGTACCAAATTATTTTCACATTACATTTTCTTTACAATTTAATTGTGTTTTCTCAGACTGTGCGGTCTCTGCTCAAAGTTGGCAATAACTTTCTAATTCAAAATATTCTTGTTTCTACAGTTGTTTAAAATAAAAAAGAAAAGAATATAACATTCTCAAACCCACTTAATCCAGTCCTGGAAACACTGGGTGCGCGGCATGAACCAGCCTTAGAAGAAGCACTAGTCCGTCTCAGGGTCCACTCAAGCACACACCACAGTCACACACACAAAGGGCAAATTAATGTTACCTTCACAATTTTGGGAATGTGTGAGGAAAGCTCATAGGCCTGGGAAGAATGTGCGAACTCCACATAGTGACCGGGCATGGGATTCAAAGCCAGGATCTGTGAGGTAGCTACAATAACCACTGCATCACCATGCCATCCCAGAAAAGAAAATGGTCTTGTAAAATTGCTTTAATGTTCACTAATGACCCATTCCCTGTTTCCGCCCTTCTTTGCTGTGTAGCCAGTATAGACTTTAGCTTGTAGTAAAACTAAACAGGAGGAAATGGCGTCAGTGAGAGAGGAAGATGGACTAATGTTCAACTTTGGAATAAAGAAACAAATTAAAAATGTAAAATAAAAATTCTAATAAACTTGAGAGGCTTCTCAAACATATGAATGCTTAATTATTCAGAAACAATATAAAGTGTGAAAATAATGTTTAGCAGCTTACTTCAGAAGAAATTTTAATCACTAATCATTACTAAATGTAGAAACACATTTTGACAAGATAATGTAATTCTTTTTCGGTGCATTTGCACCTATTGCAATAGCCATGTCTGTCTGTCTTTCTGCATTAAACAAATCCCACTCCGCCATGGACCAATGATAGCCTTGAAAGTGCATAAAACACATATGAATTAGTGATGGCTGATTCAAGAATGATTTGCTCTTTTTGAAATGACTCTTTTCAGTGAAGGAATCGATTCATAAGAATGGACGAATGAGTTCAGTGGAGCCCAATGGGGCTGGTGTTTAAAGGCATGTGTGTTCTGCGTGACATCATCATCATCTTCCGTTTAGCTGCAGCTGCCCGCTGCTGGATTTGTAAAGCACATGCACAAGAGCCACTGACTCATTTGATTTGTGAACAAGTCAGCACCCGACAATCAGTCTGACGATTCTCATTCATTTTACTCGTGAACAGATCATCATGAGTTGCGCAGTTTTCATTCATTTGTGATTCTGTAATGTAATGTCTTATCTTAATTATGCATCTTCAATGTGTTATCATGCTTAGTGTATGGAAACAGGGCAATGGCACATGAATTGTCATTTTAAATATATAGTGAATTGTTCTGTCCTGGATATGACGCTAACCTGCATCCAGCCCGAAAAATGAACCGAAATATTCATCACTAATGGGAATGTGCTTTTCATGGGGCTCTGACTTTTTCACTACACAGTCCCTTCAAAGAATTTTCCATCAAAGTGTGCATGTTCAGCATAGGCAAAGGTCATGTGTATTTTTGGCTGCGAAAAAATGGTGCGAAAATTGTAGTGTGTACAGCGATAATCTGTGTTTCAAAAGTCTATTTTTAAATGAAAACTTGGTGGTGCCGACATAATCCTAGAGTCCTATCCATTTTCTACATTTTGCCCAATCCTAGTGGCACAGGCTTTAAATCCTGCAACCCTGAAATGGATTGAGGTGTATAGTGCTTCCACAGTGCTCGAATGCACCTGACTGTTACACCATCGCCTTGTGATGGATGGCCGGCAGCTCAACCCGGCCAGGACGCCCAAAGATGGGAAGGATGGGGGGATGTGGCCACTTTAGGACACTCCCTCTCCCAAAACACTAGGTGGCAGCTCCCCTGGAGTGGAGAGGTGCCCCGGATTCCTACAGGGCATCCTGGGACTTGGAGTTTGGTTTCTCAGCCCTGTTGGGAGCTGCCAGGGGGATGCTGTGAGAGGTCCTGGGGATTCATGCTTCCTTTATAGCCTGGAAATACTAGGAAGTCAGGAAGACAGAAGTACTTCCGGGCTGATCAAAGACCTGGAATTGTCTGTCTGACCCGGAAGTGCTGGCAAGTCACATAGGAGGCAGAACAGAAGCACTTCTGGGTCAAGGACTGTTTAAAGGACTTCTGTGAACCCAGCAAACGAGCCAGAGTCGGGTGGAGGTGGACAAAACTTGCTGGGAGGTGTGGAGGAGAAAGAGAAAGGAAAAACGAATAGTATATGTGCTGTGTAATTATTTATTACTTGTGGCTGTGGTGGTGGAGAGCACTGTGAAGAAAAGAAAAAGGAATAAAAAGTGTTCTTGGTGCTTTTACCTTGTGTTGTCAGTGTCTGTTGGGTTTAAAGGGGCAACAGCGACCTACACTGTTACAGCCTACATTTTCTAACTTGTTTGATTATTAAATTTAAATTGTTCTAATTGTCTTTTGTTTTGACACATGCTCTATGATTGTGACCTAAATGACCAGCACTGACAGCACAGGATGGCCTTACTGTTTCTGCACTTAAATCTTAATTAAAAAACAAACCTACTTGGTGCTATAAATCATAACATCATTCCAAGAGTTATTTGAGCTGTAATTTATTGAGTCATGCAACCATTCATCAGCAAAGCAAAAGCTACAAACTCTTTCCTTTAAATGGTGAGCTGAAGCTTATCCTGGTAGTACTGGGCACAAAGTTGAAGCCAGCCTTTGAAGGGGTGCCAGTCCTTCACTTAGGTACCCACACTTGTTAGTATCCAGCCAAAACTGAGACGGATAAACTTGTATATCCATCCATAAATCCACCCATTTACTTTACCTACTTATCCAGGAGCCAAACCCACCAAGCTTTGAATGCAACTGATAACATATTAAAGCAAAACAGCTTTATGTGTGCCCTCTAATCACCTGTTGCTTAAATATTAAAAAATATATATATTTTCTTTATATTTCCCTTTCAATTTGATGTCTAGTTGCCTGTCACAATGTACAGTTCAAAGTAATTTTTAATTCACAAACCCAGTTGTTGTAATTGACAAAAAGATTATTTGCTCTGTCACATTGTTATTTTTTATTTTGAAAAATATCTTGAAACAATGCCCTGCAGGATTTGACTAAACCCATTCATGAGAAAGTGTTTTGGTAAAGAAAAAAAAATGATATAGTACTCTGTACTTGTCTGACTCATTAACCTTGAGAGATTCCAGGCTTTAGGCTGGCCTGACCTTCGCGTCTGATGTCTGGGGGTTACAGCAGACCTTCTTTGAAAGCAATGAGCGCATATTCAATTTCCTAATGATACATGAACACATCAGTTACACAAAATGTGATTAATGTGCACTTTGACTGTTGGGTATATTTAGAAATGACCATATTTGTACCCTTTCATTAATCTGGGCAGGTGAGTTTATATTTATTTTTTACAAAAAGACATTGCATTACATTATTTAATTGCACATTTCAGTTTTTGGAGGTTTGTCATGTGATATGTATTCATCTTCACATAGGTCATCTCCAGCCAATCTCCTGCCAATCAGCTTTCATTCATCTCACCTCCTAACTCTAGACTTGTAGGCCCAGACTGTGCAGCATTCCATAGCCACTTGAAGACAATGCGTCATCATAATGAAGTGTTGAATTGTAAAGATGTTTTTGGGGTATGGTAGGTTTATTATTATTATTATTATTACCGAGAGTATGGGGTACCGGCCCCCTTGATAAGGGCTGTTCGGTCCCTGTACGATCGTTGCCAGAGCCTGGTCCGCATTGCCGGCAGTAAGTCGAACCTGTTTCCAGTGAGAGTTGGACTCCGCCAGGGCTGCCCTTTGTCACCGATTCTGTTCATAACTTTTATGGACAGAATTTCTAGGCGCAGCCAGGGCATTGAGGGGGTCTGGTTTGGTGGGCTCAGGATTGGGTCACTGCTTTTTGCAGATGATGTTGTCCTGTTTGCTTCATCAGGCCGTGATCTTCAGCTCTCTCTGGATCGGTTCGCAGCCGAGTGTGAAGCGGCTGGGATGAGAATCAGCACCTCCAAATCCGAGATCATGGTCCTCAGCCGGAAAAGGGTGGAGTGCCCTCTCAGGGTTGGTAGCGAGATCCTGCCCCAAGTGGAGGAGTTCAAGTATCTCGGGGTCTTGTTCACGAGTGAGGGAAGAATGGAGCGTGAGATCGACAGGCGGATCGGTGCGGCATCCGCAATAATGCGGGCGCTGCATCAGTCTGTCGTGGTGAAAAAGGAGCTGAGCCACAAGGCGAAGCTCTCAATTTACCAGTCGATCTATGTCCCTACCCTCACCTATGGTCATGAGCTATGGATAGTGACCGAAAGAACGAGATCGCGAATACAAGCGGCTGAAATGAGTTTCCTCCGCAGGGTGTCTGGGCTTTCCCTTAAACATAGGGTGAGAAGCTCAGTCATCCGGGAGGGGCTCAGAGTAGAGCCGCTGCTCCTCCGCATCGAGAGGAGTCAGATGAGGTGGCTCGGGCATCTGATCAGGATGCCTCCTGGACGCCTCCCTGGTGAGGTGTTCCGGGCACGTCTAACCGGGAGGAGGCCCCGGGGAAGACCCAGGACACGCTGGAGGGACTATGTCTCTCGACTGGCCTGGGAACGCCTTGGGATTCTCCCGGATGAGCTAGAAGAAGTGGCCGGGGAGAGGGAAGTCTGGGCATCTCTGTTCAAGCTGCTGCCCCCGCGACCCGACCTCGGATAAGCGGGAGACAATGGATGGATGGATGGATATTATTATTATACATTTTTTTATTACTAGGCCCCTTACATGCATTCTTCTCTGGTGAGTGTAGATCTGTAGTGACTTAAAGACAGTTTGATGTCTGCATACTTCTTCTGTGTCTGTCCAATCATTAATAATTATATTTACGTGCAGTATATGTATATAAAAATATCTATAATTGAGCAGTATTCTTGTTAATTGTAGAATAAAGCATCTGGCAATAATATTTACTGGCAATAGCAACTATATAACCTGGCACTGCTCCCTCCATTTCGTATGCTGGATTTCTGCAGTTCTCTACTCAATGCTTCCCAGAACTAACAGAATACAAACATTAATAATGGTGCCAAAGCCAGGACAGAAAGTTAAGGGCCCTTTAGTTTGTAAAAGAAAAAGGAACTGTTAGCTACATGAATTGCTACATGCCTGTTGCAGCTTAGATCTACTATGTTGTGCTACATAATCCTCACAAGGAGCACACAAACAAACAGTATTGACAGAGTAATTATTTAGTTCAGGGAACTACAGCTACAGGTCAGCATCTCTTATAAGATATATACTGTATTGCTTATTTTTCTTTTTCAAGCTCTTCCAATGAAAAGCAGTTAAAAAACAACCTAGATTATTTTAGAAATGTGTCACTGCATCTGTTGTCATAGGATCTCAAATCATCTTTGGGGAAAGTTTTTGTTATTTTTTTAATCAGTGCATACATTGAAGCATAAATAAATTATTGCTATTACTGAGTTTTTTCATTTAAATTGATAGGTTGGTCACCAGAATTCACTAGTGGGAGCAGAACTGGAGAATTGTGTACAGTTCTGGTCACCACGTTACAAACAGACACAGCAGCACTTGAAGCTGTGCAGAGGAGAGCAAGCAATTGCATCCCAGGACAGACTGAGGAGATCGTTCCTCCCCCAAACTATGCGACTCTTCAATTCCACCCGGGGGTGGTAAACGTTAACATTATTCAAAGTTATTGTCTGTTATACCTACATTTTTATTACTCTTTAATTTAATATTGTTTTTGTATCTGTATGCTGCTGCTGGAGTATGTGAATTTCCCCTTGGGATTAATAAAGTATCTATCTATCTATTTATTTATCTATCTATCTATCTACTCTGACAGACTCAGAATATTAAAACTGTTAAGTCTTAAATACAGAAGAGACTGGTGCGTGGGGACCTAACACAGGTCTTCAGAATTCTCAGTGGCATTGATAAAGAAGATCCAGCAACACTCATCCAGTTTAAGGGTGAAACACATACTCAAGGACACCGATGGAAATTAAGGGTAAGTGCATTTGGGATGCACTTCTTTATGCCAAGAATTGGGGGAATCTGGAACTAACTACTGGGACATGTCGTTGAAGCAGAAACATTGACAACCTTTAAGAAGTATCTGGATGAAATAATTGAGACATCTGAACTATTACATCAAATTTCTCATGTTCTTATAATCCTAAGAATCATTAAATTAACAGTTTCTCTGAAAATCATTGGAAAAAAACATATAAATAAACTTTTAATTTATGTAAGCTTTATTTATGATTTGTGCTTTAAAAAACAATAAGCTTCCTAGCAGACAAGTATACAGTATTAGGCAGAGTGAATATAGGATGCATTATTGGGAGCGACTGTTGGTGCTTTTGAAAGCAATGGAAAACATTGGTCAATTTGTTATACATCCTTGATTCTTATACACTTCTTTGCCCTAATTGTTATGAAAGTATACTGTAATAGTAATTAATTGATATTATATTATTTCCAGTGAAATCACTTACTGTATATTAGAGACATCACCAACATGGCTGACAACCTACAATATAGCTGATGCTCAAGTTAAGAAATTAAACTTGGTTTGTCAATGTGGCTTCCAGAGGGATTTTTATAAACCAAATCTCAAAATAATGAACCCTTTTAGTTTCAGACACCAATGGTGGAAGTAAAACAATATACTGTATAACATAATCACCCAAAGGTGACGAGCAGGGAGTTGATGTGTGTCGTTATGACTGGGTACAATATTATAAATAAAACAAGGTAATGATTGTATACAGACAAATCACAGATCACACTACTTGATGAAGGTACGCCAAAAGACAAAACAAGATCCAATGTATGCCCCAAATTAAGTGCTGGGCCAATAACCGAAAGAGTGAAATTAAAAGAATCAATAATGTTTAAAAAGTCTTTGGCCAGAGGCTTAGCTTCACCACAGACATGAATATTAAAATACCCAACAATTAAAATATCAAAATATGGCATATCTTCAACCAAGAATTCAGAAACCTCTGCATTAAAGGTCTTATTAAAGATCTTTATGGCGATAAACTAACGCACACAACAAAAGACAGGACAGGTTTATCTCAAATAACTGCAGCTGAAAGCTGGAGTAGGTATCAGATGGAATTCTGTCTCTGAACACTGAAGCTAACCCTCCACCTCTGCCGTTGGTCCGGGGAGTGTTAAAAAATTTAAAGTGAGGAGGACAGAGCTCAGAAAAGAGGGCAAACTTGAAAAACTTCAAACATGAAATCCAGACCTTGAGAAATATAAAAAGATTCTGCAGAATAAAATTGTTGTTTGCTAGTGATCTAACATTTAACAGAGCCATGCTGATTTTGAGCAGATCGATAGCCGGCTGAGACACACGATCAAGCAGACACATGCTTGTGACATCCATGCCGCCTCTCTGACGCCGAATCCGTCGCTGTTGTGGGAGCTGAGCCAATACAGCTGGAACAACTGGCCGGATGCATCAACAACTCAAACTCACAGAGCTCTGAATGCGGAGGCAATAAAATCCACCAGGAGCAAGGTGAGGAACAGCCACATTGGAGGAAGCCGGGTAGGCTCTGATTTTTACCGACATGCTTCCCCGTTTTCCACACTTCCTGCACCCTTCTCTACGGCAAAAGAGACAGGGGAGCTGGTACAGGCTTAGTGGTAGAGTAGCCAAAACGTAAGGAGCGCTAGAAGTTTGATAATTACCTTAATTCAACTTCGACAACATCTTTATGGAAGCACAAATGCTAAAAAGTGCTTGGTGACTATAAACCATTAGAGTGGCGACATTATATGGGGACACAAAGAGAACAATCAAAAGTAACAGAGATAGAAGCCTTTGCAGACGGCTTGCCACACACATCAGCGCCATCTTGGAATGACCAAAATGGACTTGGAGATGCACGTGTTTTCAAGGACCTTCAATGAGAGTTAATATCTTAAAGACCACAAACAGAGTTTTCAAAAACCAGAGGGTTAAACTGTCAACAAAGTCTAAACAAGCATATCTAGAAGTCTAGAGCCAAGACACTAAAACTGTGAACAGAACTGAGAAGTGGCATGCTATGAATCAAATACCAGAAATGCACACTTTAAGAGCACAAGATTGAGGTTGTAAAAGGTCTCATTGTGTAATTTTTGGACAAAAAGCATGAATGCTACACTGGGGTTTATAGCAGAGTTTTCGTGATTAAAATTAGACAATAAAAATAATAACATATTTTTTCCACTAAATTATTTATATCAAATACATATATGATTATACTTCTTGAAGCTTAAGCTTTCAAAATATCCATAATAGGTAAATGGAAAATATTTATTTTAAGCAACAAAAATTTCTAACAAGGTGTACCAATTCTTAACATTTCCGTTTTAGAATTTAGCTATGTTAAAGGAGTTGGAGATGGTGGCACTGACCAGAAAGCAGGAGACAGAGCTGGAGGTAGCAAAGTTAAAGATGCTAAGATTTGCACTGGGTGTGACGAGGATGGATAGGATTAGAAATTAGTACATTAGAGGGTCAGCTCAAGCTGGACGGTTGGGAGACAAAGTCAGAGAGGTGAGATTGCGTTGGTTTGGACATGTGCAGAGGAGAGATGCTGGGTATATTGGAAGAAGGATGCTAAGGATAGAGCTGCCAGGGAAGAGGAAAAGAGGAAGGCCTAAGCGAAGGTTTATGGATGTGGCGAGAGAGGACATGCAGGTGATGGGTGTAACAGAACAAGGTGCAGAGGACAGAAAGTTATGGAAGAAGATGATCCGCTGTGGCGACCCCTAAAAACAACAACATTTATTTATATAGCACATTTTCATACAAAAAAGTAGCTCAAAGTGCTTTACATAAAAAAGAAAAAAAGAAAAATGAAAGACAAAGAAATTAAAATAAGACAACATTAGTTAACATAGAATAAGAGTAAGGTCCGATGGCCAGGGAG
Organism: Erpetoichthys calabaricus; assembly: GCF_900747795.2. Classification (NCBI taxonomy): domain Eukaryota; kingdom Metazoa; phylum Chordata; class Cladistia; order Polypteriformes; family Polypteridae; genus Erpetoichthys; species Erpetoichthys calabaricus. Next base: position 203,468,718 of record NC_041396.2, read on the forward strand.
GACAGAAAAAACAAAAAAAAAAACTCCAGGCAGCTGGAGAAAAAAATCTGCAGGGGTTCCAGGCCACGAGACTGCCCAGTCCCCTCTGGGCATTCTACCTAACAAAAATGAAATAGTCCTCTTTGTATTTAAGGTTCTCACAGAAGGACTTGATGATGATGGTCATGCAGACTTCTGGCTTTTAATCCATCAATGTAGGAACATCACAGTGCTTTGAGTAGATGGTGGTGGCGCACGCCGCCACCACAAAGAAAACGGAAAAAGAAACAGAAGAGAGAGTAGGGGTTAGTACGGATTTTAGAGCCACCATGAATAGTTATTATAATGAATTGGATATACAGAGTATCAGGATTAAATTAAAGTGAAGTTATGAGAAGGCCATGTTAAAGTAATGTGTTTTCAGCAGTTTTTTAAAGTGCTCCACTGTATTAGCCTGGCGAATTCCTACTGGCAGGCTATTCCAGATCTTAGGTACTTAACAGCAGAAGGCCGCCTCACCACTTCTTTTAAGTTTTGCTCTTGGAATTCTAAGGAGACACTCATTTGAGCATCTAAGGTTACGATTTGGAATATAAAATGTCAGACATTCCGATATATAAGATGGGGCAAGATTATTTAAGGCTTTATAAACCATAAGCAGAATTTTAAAGTCAATCCTGAATGACACAGTTAACCAGTGTAGTGACATCAAAACTAGAGAAATGTGCTCGGATTTTCTTTTTCTAGTTAGGATTCTAGCAGCTGCATTCTGCACTAGTTGCAAACGATTTATGTCTTTTTTGGGTAGTCCTGAGAGGAGTGCATTACATTAATCTAGTCGACTAAAAACAAACGCGTGAACTAATTTCTCAGCACCTTTCAATGTTATAAGAGGTCTAACTTTTGCTATGTTTCTTAAGTGAAAAAATGCTGTCCTAGTGGTCTGATGAATATGCGATTTAAAATTCAGATTACAGTCAACAGTTACCCCTAAGCTTTTTACCTCCGTCTTGATTTTTAATCCTAATGCATCCAGTATGTTTCTAGTAGCCTCATTGTATCCATTATTGCCAATCACAAAAATTTCAGTTTTCTCTTTATTTAGCTTTAGAAAATTACTATTCATCCATTCAGAAATACAAGTAAGACATTGTGTTAGTGAATCAAGAGAATCGGGGTCATCAGGTGCTATTGATAAATACAGCTGTGTGTCATCAGCATAGCTGTGGTAGCTCACATTGTGCCCTGAGATAATCTGACCTAACGGAAGCATGTATACTAGATTGAGAAGCACAGCGGACCCAGGATAGAGCCTTGTGGAACACCATATTGGATATCATGTGTCTTTGAGTTGTAATTACCACAACTAACAAAGAATTTTCTCCCTGCCAGGTAGGATTCAAACCAATTTAAGACACTGCCAGAGAGGCCCACCCATTGACTAAGGCGATTTCTAAGAATATTGTGATCAATGGTGTCAAATGCGGCACTCAGATCAAAGAGGATGAGAACAGATAAATGGCCTCTATCTGCATTTACCCGCAAGTCATTTACTACTTTAACGAGTGCAGTTTCTGTGCTGTGATTTGTTCTAAAACCTGACAGAAATTTATCAAGAATAGCATGTTTATTGAGGTGGTCATTTAACTGCATAATGACTGCCTTCTCTAGAATTTTACTTAAGAAAGGCAGGTTAGAGATGGGTCTAAAATTTTCAAGAGCAGAGGGGTCGAGTTTACTATGTCAAGAATATTATCAATTAGCACGCCTGATACTTCTTTGAAAAAACTTGTTGGTATTGGGTCAAGGACGCAGGTGGAGGGTTTCAGTTGAGAAATTATTTTATGTAAATCAGATAAATCTATTCTGGTGAAAGAGTTTAATTTGTTTGTAACGGAGTACTGGGGTTTAGGAAGATCCTTAGTGTTGGGGAGATATACTATGTTATTTCTAATATCATTAATTTTTTGATTGACAAATACAGCAATAGCCTCACAGGTTTTACTGGAAGTACTTTGGAGGCATTCCTTTGAGTTACCTGGGTTTAGCAGACGACCAATCGTCGAGAATAACAGGAGCAGCCGAAAGAAGAAGTTAGAAAAATGGACTGGCAAATAAGGTCTACCAAAATAAAATATGCAATGCAGTGTGTTATACCAAATTTGTTATTTATTTATTTAGTCTTTTCTTAAGTGTCTTCCATGAAATGGATCACCCATAAATACTGTCCCCCGTACATAGACAGACATAACACCAGATGTCCAAAACACACACGTTTAATGTTTTTCCTCTTATACAGCACCACACAATGCTCAACTAGCCAAACTCAATCCCTTCTTTTCTCTCTCTTCTTCTCTATCTGCCGTCCTCACTCCTCCGCACGCAAGCTCCCTCCTCTTCCTCCCAACTCCAGCTCTTCTACTGGAGTGAGGCGGCCCCTTTTATAATACCCAGGATATGCTCCAGGTGCTTCATGATGATCTTCTGACGGCACTTCCGGTTGAGGCGGAAGTGCTGCAGTCCAGGGCTCCATAATCCTCCAGGCGCCACCTGCCGGTGGCCACAGACCCCAACAAGGTTGAGCTTCTAAGCTCTGATCCCGTGGCCCCCATGCAGACCAGGACAGCTGTCCTCTCATGGCCCAGGAAAGGTATTGTCCCTCTCCCGGTTCTTCTAGGCATCCCGGCTGGGCAGGATCCCCAGCCGTCCTCCACAATTTGTATCTTTAGATTAAGGCACACAAAAATTTAATTCATCTCTAGAGTAGCATTAACATGGAGTACACACCCCATTGGTTTCCTGTCTACTGTGGAAATGTTTTTTTTTACTTGCAAGTCTCTCAGATTGTACCCCACAAGACACCTGTCTAAACAAGGCAAATTGACACCTTATAATTCACCTACTAATCAATTTTATGACACTTATTATCTGGAAAAATGTCCAACAAATCATTCTATGAAATTCGTGTATTCTTTTCATTATTTTTCTGTATGCTATCTGGTACTTTACACATACTGTTATGCATGCAACGTGTATATATTTTCATTTTAAATTATCATCTCATTATTAGCTTCATACTATGCCTTGTGATGATGCTTCTATGAAAACCATAATACAACATAAAAATTGATTTATGCTGGAAAGTAAAACCAGCTGGAAGTGAGTAATTCAAGAAAAAAGATAGCTGTTAATCACAGAAAGGCCAACTATTTCTCATTTATTTTAACTTCTATTTGTGGCAAGCATTGGATCCAATTTAAAATGTTATTCCTGCAAATGTTAAATCTGAGCCAGAAGGAGTGATTTCCTGAGATAAACCACAGAGAAGAAAAATGGAAGTTGGATCATTTTTATATGCTAACGATGCTGGATTTCTGTTCGCCAGTGTTTACTTTGGTTAACCAATAAGGTACTTACTCAATAAATCAAAAACCATATCTAGACAAGAATAAAAGTGGAAAATATGGTAATAGCTTTGAGGATGTGATGTAGGGTATTATTAAACGTGACGTAAAATTGAAATCTGATATATTCCCTATTTTGTTGTGTCAAAAAGAAAAACTACAGTTCTTTTGTTAAGCCGTTGCCAGAGCAAAGTGGATGGAAGTAAAAGACGTGTTTTTCCTTTCAGGCTACAACATCATTTCAACCTCATTAAACCCTTTTCTTACATAGAAAAAAAGAAAAAGTTTGGAAATGTATCTCTCAATACTCAGTCAATATGGAAAAAAAAAATCACGAGAGACACACACCTTATATTACTAACAATATTTCAGCCACAATACATCTAATATGGCCTCAGAAAGACCCATAATTAATATTATTTTTGGTTTTTTTTTTCCAAAACTGTTCATTCCATTAACAAATCCTCCTATCCCTTGGTAAATTTTAATGAGCTTAAAACCATCTCCTCCATACATTATGCTCTTACTTCATGGTCACCATTCTGTTCTTCTCCTGGTGACTTCCAACCTGGGAGAACACAGATTGCAAAAATGGACAAGTAACTCCTGATGCCTCACGTCATTTCTTCATTTTTCTGAAGAAATGTCTAAAAGATGACTGGCAAGGGAAATTGGAAAATACCCATTTAGGTTATGGCATATTCTGAAAAGAAGTACCACCCAGTGAGGTCAAGAATGACCACAAAAGCAAGCCCCAGCCACTTCTGGCTGTTATGATAGGTGTTTTTCTTAATTTTTTTTAGAGGTTTCCTAGAACATAGCCAAAACAAATGGATTTATTTACCCTCAGGAATCTGATTCTAACATTTATTTTTCTCTAAAAATAGATTTTGAGAAGTTAAATATTGTTCTGTGATGCCATCTTATTTTTACCATGGGTGCCGCCATTTTCTACCTTTAACATAATCTGTTACTATGGTGCTCATGCCCAAAATTCTCCAGGAATGTGTGGTGATAAATGGTGTATGATGTCACCACAGCAACCACATAAAGGCATGTACATATTATTTGGTTTTTTTTTTGGGTTGATTTTCTGACTTCTCACATTCTGTTCTTGGCTGCCTTTTTTTGGTTTCTGATTTTGGCTTTGGCAAAAGGTTGGAGTGACTTTTGGTTTGCAAACTTCGCTCAGTTTCTGAGTTACATTTTATCTACTAATCCCCAAAGCTCTGTTATGTTTCAGCTAGGGTGCAAGGCTGAGGTTCAGATTCCTCATTTATGTTTATTTTGTTCATCTTTTATGTTAATATTGTTCATTATTTAGCTTGTAGATAAAAAAGTATTGTTTTTATGTGTCATGTGTTTTTGTGGGTGATCTTCCCAAGCAGCAGAAACGCTAGCCCATCACCATCAAGGGAACCCCTCAGCTCTATAATGGCTGAGAAAAACCCAAAGACCCTTGTGGTTCATTAAATGGCTGGCATTGGTGAGTTTGGTTGGATTTTTGATTATCATAGCACTATTATGAATTTACTGGATTTCTTGACCTTTGTGATATTTTTTTTCAACTACTTTTTTGATATGTGTTTTGGGACATTGCTTTCCTTGGATTGCCTTTGCTTTTTCAGGTAATTCCTTTGGCCTCTTTTGCTCCTCAGAGCTTATTTTGTGCGACAGATCATTTTTTTATAAAAACTAGATGGTTTTATTTATAAAGATTTTATGTTTTCCCTTTTTGTGAGTAGCTGGGGTTTGATCATTCTTTTCCCTTCTAATGGGCATTTTTGAGGTGTTCTTGGGACTTTATTCTGAGGTTCTGTCCAGTTCATGAAAATATCTCTGCCTGTTTTCTTAAAGGCATAACACTGGTCTCATGGTCAAGAGACTGAGAATGAAAGGAGAGGCTGGAAATTCCAAATGTGCTAAGAAAAGGATCTGGAAATGTAGCAGGAAATAATCATGAAAGGGGACCCAGTTCCTGAAGTTTATGGAACTATGGATGATGTGAGCTAAACCTGTCTTTTCAAAACTATTGAAGTGCCCTCTAGAGCATTTTTGTCAAGGATAAATGGACTAGGACCTGATACCTACTATAAACAATCAGAGTATTGTTTTTTTTTTATTAAAATTTGCTTAAATAAATCTTCTTTATTTTGTAGAAATGTAAAAACTGTGAGTTGATGTGCTAGCTGGAAGAGTGCCCCACCTCAGCTACCAAATATTGTACTGATGTGCCAGATGGAAGATTTCACACATGATTCAGAAATTAAACCTTAAACTCATAGCAGAAAAAGAAATTTTAGGATAGCATTATATAAATGAATTTTACATTATGATGCCGGAGTTATATTATTTATATGCCACATTATTTATTTTACATTAATCTATTATTCTAGTTGTCTCCTTAACAAGTACAGTTCTGTGTTTGTGATACGATGATCATTGTGACTAAAAGTCTATGGGTAATGGTATCTATTACCACATGTGGTAATGATCTACCAGGCTACTAAAGAGGCTACAATGTTCTGGGTGGGCCTCAGCGGGTTCTACCCACAGTATGAAACTTAATGAGTTCTTCTTTTGTGTTTATAAAATAATGTGTAATATATATATATATATATATATATATATATATATATATATATATATATATATATATATATATATATACATATATATATATATATATGCAAGGCCAATAATTGTGAATTCACAGAGAATCACATTTATTTTTTAAATTGAAAGGCACCATTCCAGCAACCATGATTACGTTTCATGACCAGACTGTTTATTCAGTGCTGGCAGTAACCCAGCATTATGTTGAGCTTGCGCATATGTACAAAATCGTCACTATAGATTGTTGCTAATTACACAGCAACCAGCATCATGTTTTAATGACAGTATGGATATTAAACATTAAATAATATCACTTCCATAACTTTTGTTACAGACAAAATTAAAAATCCCCCCGACACTCAATCTGATATCACAGCGAAGAAGCAAACGTTGAAAGTAACAGAATGTGGCTAACAATGGTAGGAACAGGACTTTACTAGTATTATCCACAATGGAGGCACCCAGGCACAGTTAGACTATGTCATAAGTGCCATGTTTGATCAGTGTGGATGATTACAATGAACCATGGTGAGGGAACTCCACATGCAGTGAGTTATGATTGTGTTTCTCGCTGCTTTGCTATGATGTTTGCACTGCCTTGGAGATGCTCATTTCTACGGTTGAGTGCGTAATGATTATAGTGTACAGCATTCAATTAATATCATATTGAATAATACTGTACATAATTTATATTAAGACTACAGAATCAGATTTGGTGTTCAACACATTATTGAGTTTATGTCTGCTACTGTTTTTCTGACGTTCCCGGTTAACTCATGTTTGGCTTTTGACTACTAATCTGATATTGGAAATGATACTGACAAGTACCCCTCAACAGAAATGTAAAAGTCCACCTACAGATTTGATTTGGCCAAAGGCTCTGTAGACCACGATATAAAAACATAAAAAGACTCAAAACTGATTATTAATAATTGAGTGGATGAGATTAAGCAGCATTTCCTCTACGCATATTTTTTGCCAAAATTAAAAACAGAACCAAATGAAAAATGTCAACGCAGAGTTTAATTTAAACTCAGAAACAAGGTAATGTCAAAAACCAAAACTCAAATCATGTCATAGAATAACAAAATTAAATGCTTCTTGGGTATTAACTGCCATTCATTAGATGATGGATTCCAACACACATTTTTAAACTGTTTCCTTAAAAATTGGTAAGAAAATACATTTTATTGAATATTCTCAGATTTAAGTTAAAAAAAAACTGGCTAACTCTAGCCTTCCTCACACAAAACTCAGACAAGCAAACTTTACCTGACAATTGCTTTTCAATAAAATTGAAGCTATAACATCAGATGTTGGTATGTATATGGTAATAATACCCTGTGAACATGGCATCCTAAACAGAACTGATGTGTTCAAGTTATGAGCAATGATATCATTGATCATGTCCTTAGCAAACGTGGTAACTGTACACAACATGTTGGCAAAATAGCATCACAAAAATAAATCGTAAAGAATAATAACAATCTCAAATTGCTAGCAACATGAATTAAAACTACCTAAAAGAAATTCTACCAGTAATAAAACTCTCATGACACCACGGCACAACAATACACTAGGCTGAGGCACTCAGGATGATATCATTAATTCACAATGCTGGGAGCATCAAACCTTAAAACAATGGAAAGAAAGTGAACCAAATATAAAAAATATACTGGAGAAGGGACAAAAAAAGCATCAGAAAGGATTCTGGTGCATTTTTTGAAGAGACATTGCTTTCAGTTGAGATTTCATTATATATAATTTAAATATCCACTGTAAAGTACACTTGAAATTACAGCAAATACAAAACTATAAGAAGCCTTTCCATAAACTGTCACCAGGAGTTTGTGGACTGGCCACTCCAAGGTAGAAATCTCTACATACAGTATCAGCAACAGCAGTAAAGCTGCCCTGTTCAAACAGTAATTCAGTGTATTCAGTAAATAAGACTTTTTAGTTACATTTGTGAGAAACAAACCTTTCAAGTTAATGTTAATGGTAAATTCACATTACTTTTTACTTAATACGAATAGAATGCAGCTTCCTGTTAGTAGCATAGGTAAGGGAAGGGTTTGCTTTTCCCCAATAAGCTTAACACTTAATGGAATAACCTTAATGCTCTGCTATGTATTTCGACAACAGAATGCTCTTAGATTGTAGGAAGACAGGTAGAAAGAAGCATGACTGTTACACAGAATGGCATTAAGGTATATAGTTTTCTGACCATTAGTGTTACATTTTGTGCATACGGTCCTAGTGTATTAATTTTTCTTTTATTTTGCATATTAGATTGTGGCAGTACCTTGCCATTCATCAGTATCTTAAGCCTTAATCTGAATGTTATCCTTATTTTTTTTCATTTAGGGTTGCCTTTTAGCTATACAATACATTCATTTTTTAACAGCCACTAAATCTATTGAAGCCTTATTGATTATAGTGTTAATGTTACAAATAGTCAGAGATAAAGGAGGAGTATTACAGAAGAATCACCTACAAAAGCACAACGTAAATTGATCTCTTATTTATAATGCCTGGGCCATGGCCCATAAGTTACATTGCTGTTCTTAATTAAAGGAAGAGAGCAATTACTGACATTCACAATATGTCCTAACTGAACATGCATTTAAAAACAGAACATGTATTTCAGCTATAGAAAGTAGCAACAAGGAAATTGTTCTGTAATTGAATCAGAAAGACCATTATTATATATAGCCATTAAACTTTTTTTTCTTAGATACAAGGGAACGATGGATACTTGACTGCTTCATTACACTTTCTGAAGTCCCCAAGCCAAAATTACAATTCTATTTTTATATGTATTTTTTAAGATACAATCTCCTAAATATTCGATGAAAAGCATGCAGTGTACAAAGCAAAAATGAATGTGAGAAAAAAAAATTGGAATACTTCTTCATGTTAATAATAACAGCTGTTGAAAATCATCAGAAACACTTTATCATAAAATTGTAAATAAATCCGTACGTTTGGCAGTCATGTACCCATGGCATAAAGTTAACTGTAATGCTCTATAAAGCCTAAAAACACTTCACACATCATCAGTCAAGCTTATGATTCATCTTTGTTTCTCACAATAGTTCAAGTTACAAAATCAGCATTATTATATTTAAAAATGAGTCATACCAGGGACAGTGTATTATTTTGCTTTACATTAAAATTCTGATTCTCTGAATGTCTGTCTTGTTTAGGGTGCATTGCATTTACTTCTATGACCTTATAACGCCTTAGTCAATTATTGCAGGCTCATGGTTTGTTGAATGCTGCATACATTAACTTTCATAACAGATATCTCAAGCATTCTTGTAGTGTTTTCTTTTCATAAGGATCCAGAAAATTCTCTTTCTGTCTAATTTAGGGCCACAAGGGATGTCCCAGCAGCGTTGATTTCAAAGCCAGGAGCAGCCCTGGACAGGTGGTAGACCATTCAATAGCCCCTTCAGGCAAACACCCACACTCACAATCACACAAGGACCCAGTTGGAACCGCGCATTGACTTAACCTGCACATCTCTGGGGATGTGGGAGGACGACCAGAATACCCATGCAGGCTCAGGGAGAATGTGCAGACTCCATACAGAAGACATCCATGCATGGAGTTCAAACCAAGGACACTGGATCTGTGAAGTGGCAGCACTACCAACTTTGACACACTGTATGCGTGTACTGTATGTTTTTATAATTGTGTTAGCAGAAAGAACATTTTGATCTTAATCACTGTGCTTTTATAGTTAATAAACCTGATGAAGTGAGGGTTGGTTTTTGTTGTGCTGTCAATTTATATACATAGTAGATGCCCAAAACAGCTTACAAACATTAACACACAATAAATTTGAGTGTTTGCCAAGAAAATACAAACCAGAGAGAGCAAAATCTAAGGCAGTGAACAAAAATCTTATAAATAATCTGCAATGGCTTGATGTTAAACTAGCACTATTACCGCACAGTTTAGAGCAAGTGGTAGCAACAGTGAAGCCAGAAATCTAAAAACAGGATGGACCACGGGCATCCTACCACAGACTTTAATCTAGCAAAGTAAGCTGCATGTACCACACGCTTGAAAAATGATGGGATTTCTCATCCTTTGTGGTATACATAGCTCACTCAATTTGGGTTGTGTAGACGGCTCATCCAGTGATGATACATCAGCGGGCGGGCTAACACTTTTTTTTATGGAAATTAGTCAGCCACCACGAGGTGGCCGTGTGCTCGTGGTGGTGAATTTGATTGCCGAGATTTGTAGGTGTGGTGATAAAGCAGGAGTTTCTTTGGGTTCTGTCCCACATCTGGGTATAGTCCCAATCAGCTAGCTAATTTGATCTGCACTGAGAGAAAAAAAATGGGGAGAAGGAGGAAAGAGTGTAGCTAGCAGCCATAGCTGTGCAAGTAGCCACACCACACATAGCAGAGCATTTCTAATTATATTCTATAAATCTATATTTCTGAAAGGTACAAAACATGTAATTTGCATGCAATTAAACGTCTTTTACTCCCTTTAATGTTTCAGACATTAAATTCCATAAGTTCTGATTAGGCCCTGACCCTTATTTTTATGGCTGAAATTTGTAATTGATTTTTTTGTGAGAAACCCTGGATGGATTTGCACGATCTAAACGTCTGATATTTTTTTTTGTCCAAAGGAATCTGACTCAGAAGTACTTTCTCTCTTGTTTTGAGAAAGCTGTACATTTTTAACTTCTTCCCTTAATGCCATTTTGTTTTGTTCTTAGACATTTCCATTCTACCAAGGTCATGTTGGACATTTTATGGCAAAATACCCACAAACACCCAGGAGTGTGGATGTGTGATGTCATCGGCCCAACCATATAAAGATCGGCATGTGAACTCCCAAATCATCCAGATATTGGATAATGATGTCATTAGTGTATTCCTTTGCAATTTAAAACTCTTTTTAAAACATTTTTATGGCATTTGGGTCTTTGATTTTTGCTTAGCATATAAACCTTGACAATACATCAGTTTGATATTTTGTTTTACAACTTTGGCTTCTCTTTTGACCTTGCTTTTGTCTTCTGATTTTTTTTTTTGAAAATTTCTTACCACCTCATACTGAGGCAGAACAGTTATTTAGCTGCGTGTCTGAGCTGCAGTTATCCAAAATGAGTCAATACATCAGCAAACTAGGAGAACACAGGAGGGGGATGAAAATCTTGATGCGGAGGACATTTACAGCTCATTTCAAGATAGGTAGGATAGTTAGTAATGGTTAGTGCCATTATGGAATAAAGAGACATAACAGTCCCAAAAGGATCCAAGCTGTGGAGAGAACTGTGGGCCAGAACAGATTGCAGTGGATGGATGTTCATGAGGAGGTTGAGGAAGTGCTACAGCTTACAAAGCTTACATTGATAATCATTTTTATGTTAAATTATTTATCAGTGCACTAGTTTCAATAAAGAATTTTGGCTAGGAAGAAGTCAAAATAATTTCTATTGAGTACCAGAACAAAGCATTTACTTTTTTTTTTAGCTCTTGTTCGTGTGTTTCGAGGATTAATCTACTGTTACATAATCAATTACGGAAGATGATGCAGCACCATTGAACCATTCTCCAAATCCAGGATGACGGCCAAGTAGGTTAAAATTATGCAATATGCGAATCCTTATTGATAATAAAACCCATAAAGCACAGAGCTCAAAAAGCAAAGTAGGTCTGGCAAGTAAACACAATAAACTAAAACAATATTCTTTTAAATCAAATTTATTAATCAGTAAAAAAGACCAAATACAGTTGATTCCGAAAGAAAGACGATGGCTGAAAGTCCTCGGTGTTAGTGTATCAGAGAGAGGATGTGTGGCATTGTTAATAATGGCACTAAGTTTTGTTTTCATTCTCTCCTTTGCTACGACCTCCACGGTCCAGAGAGCGCCCTATAACTGAGCTTGTCCTTTTAATTAGCTTGTTAATTTGGTGGACCTCTCTTGAAGTGATGTTACCAGCCCAGCACACCACAGCATAGAAAATCGCACTGGCAATCACTGAGTTACAGAAGATGTGAAAGATGTCCCTTCACACATTAAAGGAATGCTGTCTCCTAAGGAAAAAGAGTTTGCTCTGTCCTTCAACTGGTGGTGGAGAAATCAAAAAACATCACAGTGCTTCCATCTTTCTCCAGGTGAAAATAAGCCTCGTGGAGCAGATAGATAATTGTATCCTCCACTCCAACCTTTGTCCTATAGGCAAACTACAGTGGGGCCAGGTGGTCTACCACAAGCACACTAATATAGTCCAGTCTCAAAGGTCTTTATGATGTGAGATGTAAGTGCCAATTGTCTGTAGTCCTTAGGTGAAGTGGTGCCTGCCTTCTTTGGCACATGAACAGTGCAAGATGTTTTAAATAGCAGTGGCACTTTCAGGAGCCTTAAGAACAGACTGAGTAGGTGACATAGAGAACCACAATGTTGTTCAGCACAGGCCTTAAGCACTCGAGGAATGACTACATATGGTCCTGCAGCTTTTGCTGTGTGTAACTTCCTCAGTTGTCTCCTTACTTGGTCTTCAGTTATGGACAGTCCACACTGATGGTCAGAGGTGAACTCGTCACTGGCCATTCCAGTTGACGTGGTAGGAGCCTTTGATATAGCAAGGATGGTGTGTGGAGACTGGGCATTGGAAGAAGATGGTTGGGGGGGGGGTCTATTAAAAATAGATTTAGAAATATTATCATGACTATAGCAAATGAGAATGTATTGAGGGTCATGGGGAATGGGGGCATGGCTGGGGAGGAGTTCAGGGGGGAAACCACAAGTTGTAAGGGCATGGGACACTTCTCAGAAGAGACAGCAAAGTGTAGGGGATGAAGGATAAATACTGGTGATTTGGTACAAAAAGAACAATAGCTGTTTTAGGCCAGAAAAGAAGAGGTGAAGAGGAGTGTATTAAAATATATCACCTGTGTGGAGTACCATATTTCACTTTATCATTCTACACATTAAAATCACTGGATTTAATTACTTCATCAACATCCTTTCCACCCATTTTTTCAAGCCTCGGCATATAACCGGATCATTTTTTTTTTGCAATCCCTTTGTCTCTCTTCATAACATGTGGGTTACAGACCTCCCCAAAAAAAATAAGATGGCTGATGTTGGGTCATAGCAGTACTGTCACTAAGTGCAGTGCAGTGTTTGTCTGTGTTCAGTAGCCAATAAAACAGTACCCCAAACCTCATCTATCATGATATGACTTTTCTTAATACAGTTCAGTTAGAATATGCATTTTTTATAAATTCCAGATGTACACTCTCTTTAGCAATACTCCATAAAATGTTATATGTAAAAAATGAGATGCTTTCAAAATATTCAACCATGTAAATCAAGAGAGGTGCTGAGAGTATAAATGTTGTGAGCAAGTTCATCCATCATCTGTTTCGTATAGTGTTTCTCATAGTGAGTGCCAACAAGAGCAATTCATAAAAATATAAGAACAGATCCAGTTTGAATATTAGCATCCAATGAAAATAATATGGATAAGTACATTAAGCCATACTTTAACAGAAAATCAGTCAATTTTAAAAAGCCACAGAGAAGAGGCAGATGGTTAGTTTGAAATGGAATGTTTAGAACAAAGAGCGGTTAAGGTGTCCAGAGACCAGCACTCTTTCTTGTGTTCATAACAGCTTAGCCATGTAACATAAATGCTGTTGTTCAAATGAAAGGGTCCTGTATGCTGAATAAAAGAACAATGCTGATGACCACAAATTAATTTAATTAATCTGAAGAGATAATAATTTAATAATTAATTTTTTAAATAATTTAATAATAATATTATTTAGATAAAAAATTATTTAGATAAAAAAGCAGCTTCCCAAGTTGGGTAATACAAGTACATGCCATAGATTTTTGTCACTTGTTATGGTTCATGGTTAAACCCCTGGGAAATATTACAGGGAGAAAATGAAAATCATGAACTGCTCATTTCAATAATGCAACATGGCCATTATACGCAAATCCAATTTTCTTTTTATGTAGCAAATGTCTGGTCTTAATTTTGTTTTGGTTGTCCAGTCATTTGCTTCAAGTATTTATGTCTCACATAAAGTGCTATATATATATATATATATATATATATATATAAACATTCTTTTTATTTTACTTTCTATTTAGAAAAACTTATTTGTATTAAATGTCATTTACCATGCACCCATCTAGATTTGACTCTTGTATGGTTTCATTTGTATTCACATCATTTTCTCTTGGGTATTTCCTAGTATACCTAGACTACATTTTCTGTCATCTATGATCTAAAACAATGTGCTTGGTTGTATGTGTATCTAAATTGTTAATCCATTCATTTCTTGACCCATTCATTCTATTTCAGAATTGCGGTTAGCCAGAGCTATTCCAGAATCATTAGACAGGAACTACCCCTAGATACACCCCCCTCCAGTCACTGACAGGGCCGGCTTTTGTGGGGAGCAACCATGGCAATTGCACCAGACCCCACACTTTACAGAACCAAAATGAACATTAGGTTAATTAAAAAAATATTTATTGAAATATTCAATTTAACTTGCAATGCTATAAAACATAACCTAACACACCAAATCTAATCCCTAAATGATCTATTTTTCAGTTAAGTTTGGATTTCTGTTTCATGTGGTGATACTATCTGAAATGACAGATGATGACTTGAGAAGGCAGTGTATGAATCTGTGTGGCACTTTATCATATGGGGAATCTCATTACATTGAGGGCCTTGACCTGTTTTCTGAGCTCAGAGGTTACATATCTGATTTTATTGACTATCCCAGTGACTGTAGCTTCAGGAGAACAAAGCTTTTCTAAATTAAACTTAATAAAATATTATCTACGAACTTACATGTCAGGTGAGGCTATGTGGACTTGTAATAATACTGTATCTACTGAAGAGGATGTTGTTGGAACCCTCAACTATGGTGATTGAATTTCAGAGTTTGCCACTAGGAAGGCCACAAAGATTAGATTGTACCCTATATAGTTGGACGTTGAAAGTATTTAGTTTATTATGTTTATTATAAGTAAATGAGTAGCATAAATTAATCAATCTATTATCCAACCCGCTATATCCTAACTACAGGGTCACGGGGATCACCTATAAGTGATTTAAATAAATTTGTTAGGTCACGCCTGAGAGCCCTATTAGATTAAAAATGGAGAAAAGAAACATTGTTAGATTTAAACAAAAAAGGAGCAGGAAAGAATTCCAAAATTTACAAAAAAATGAAACATATATCAAAACAAAGACACAGTCTTAACAATGGTAATTATTTTTGTGTTGTATATTCTATTCATTTAAAATTGACGCTCACTCTTCACAGTGCATTGTGCTCTTCCTTAGCAGAGTGAATATTTATTTTAAGGATCAGAAGATGAAATGAGAGCAACAATCAAAACACAAAATGGCAACACGAAAGATTGGCACGAATCCAGGAAACATGTAATAAATGTTAGAATCATATTCCTTGACCTTAGAATCCCCAGAAACCCACCAAAAAGTCACCCAGAAACTCACCAGGAAATCACAAAAAATAATAAAGACAACTTTTACAATACATTGTTGATTATTGTTGTTATTTCCATCCATCCATTTCCCAACCCGCTGAATCCGAACACAGGGTCATACGGGTCTGCTGGAGCCAATCCCACCGCAGTATTGTTGTTATTTGTGAAATATAATTTATTATGTCATTGATTATGTTTTTTGTCTTTTGTAAGTTATTTTTGAATATTGTTTTGTTTATTAATTAGCATTTCTGTATTAAGTGTATATTTGTTATGTGCCCTTTCCCCTTTGTTTAGAGTCTCAGCAGATGGGGCCACCATGATGTGTCAGCTGGAGTTATCACTCTATGCCTGTATATTCCAGGCAGATGGTCAAGTTCTCCAGTTCACAGCTGAGTTTTGTAGTGTGAACTTCATCTTGTAAGTATTTTGATTTCCTTTTTTTTTTCATTTTTTTTTTTTTTTTGGCTCTGTTTCTGGATTTTGATTTTTCGATCTCAGACTGGTTTTGTTTGCTCTGAGTTGCTGATTTTAGGCATACCATTTTACTTTATATTTATTGTCTTTGGAAATCAATTATATTTATACAATTTCAAAAATATAAAAGTGCATTGCTGGATTATTTTTGGGACTGCAGGTTTCATAGTTTCCCTTTCTCCTTTTCGAATATTACTTGAGGATTATTATTTTATTGTTTTATTTATTTTTTGTGGTTTAGGGACAAGTCCATTTTGGATAATAGGTCTCAGAGTAGCCTGAGGCTTAATTTAGGAGACAAGGTTTCATTTGTCAGTCATCAGTCATTATCCAACCCACGATATCCTAACACAGAGTCACGGGGGTCTGCTGGAACCAATCCCAGCCAACACAGGGCGCAAGGCAGGGAACCAATCCCGGCAGGGCGCCAACCCACCGCAGTATTGTTGTTATTTGTGAAATATAATTTATTATGTCATTGATTATGTTTTTTGTCTTTTATAAGTTATTTTTGAATATTGTTTTGTTTATTAATTAGCATTTCTGTATTGTGTATATTTGTTATGTGCCCTTTCCCCTTTGTTTAGAGTCTCAGCAGATGGGGCCACCATGATGTGTCAGCTGGAGTTATCAGTCTATGCCTGTATATTCCAGGCAGATGGTCAAGTTCTCCAGTTCACAGCTGAGTTTTGTAGTGTGAACTTCATCTTGTAAGTATTTTGATTTCCTCTTTTTTTCAGTTTTTTTTTTGACTCTGTTTCTGGATTTTAATTTTTCGATCTCAGACTGGTTTTGTTTCCTCTGAGTTGCTGATTTTAGGCATAACATTTTACTTTATATTTATTTATCGGGCAGGGCCCCAGCCCACCGCAGGCGTAAATCAATATTCAGTTTAATTGTAGTGTTGGGCTGTAGACCAATGGGTTGTCTTGTCTTCACATTAGCAGTTGTGCCCAAAATAAGTTACTTACCAAAGACTCTGCACACCCCTTGAGGTGGCCCTGTTTATTGATTAATATGTGACCAATTTAAAATCATCAGTTCACTATCATGCACTGCCAACCAAAACCAAAGAAAACTCTATTCAGGCAGAAATGTTTCATGAAGTAAAAGACTGCGTCCTAGCAGGCTCATGATGGCTGAAATAGCATTCCCAGATTCCAGACTCCAACTTAAGTGATGATCCAAATTGAATTGTTTGATGAACTATTGCTAGTTGTTGGTTGCGGAGAGTTAATAGCCAATTTTAGTTTTTATCTTAAACATAAATAAGTGCCTGAATGAGAATTAAAATCTGTGATGAAATCTACAATCTGAAATTGTTCACTTCAGTCATGTTGCCCATGATGGTTTGGATACCAGGTTATTATAAATAATAGGGTCAGTGAAATGCAGAATAATTTGTATAATTTGTTTGGAGGTTTCTTTGGGATTTTACCAACAATTCCCAATGCAGAATAGGCTTTTAAAACCCAAAGAATCCATTTCTATTTTTTTCTTTTTGTTTTAGACAGGTTTTCACAATGTTAACAATTTTTAACTTTCACCACAGCACTTTGTTTTTCCATGTGTGCTGCAATTTTGAAGAATTTATGTGGACAGTTGCTATGCCACTTTTAGTTCAACCAAAAATGTGCACAGTGTGACATCATTGGGTCAAAGGTATAAAGGTCAGCCTCATATACTTCCTGGTTGTTTGAGATTGCAGAAAGCAATTGAAAACAATCGTCAGGGCATTTTTTTCCTTATATGTTTTTATGATTAATGATTTTCCTGAATAACATTTTTGGATTTGGACGTCATGTTTTATTGAAGTTTTGGTATCAGACTCAGCCTGGCTTTTGCACTTCATCTCCCAATCTTTCATTTACTCCTTTTTCTCTGTTCTCTTTTAAGCAGTGGCATTGTTTTTAACAGGTTTTCCGCTGTGAAAATACAAGGCTATGTACGTATAAACAAAGCACCTTTAGCTGCTAACCCTAACCCTAACCATAACCGTTATGCACTGGAAAACCCAATTTAACAACATTGTACATTAATTGCTAAATGTATTGCTAATTGCACTTTAAAAAATAATTTTTTAATCAAGTGAAATTAATTTTTGCCTAGCAAAATCGCCAAAAGTTCCTTATTTCCATAAACTCCAAACTATTAATCACATATATCAAAAACTGTTTACTTGGGGACTCCATTATAAATATTAAGTCTATAGAAAAAAATGATTGTTATATAACTGTCCTAGTTTTCCTATTTCTTCTAACTATCCTCATCTGACAGTTTTGCTAATCTTGATCACATCATAAATGACTGAACATTGGCCATCAAAAGGAGAGAAAATTTGAACCGTGTACTTTGGATGAGAGCCTGACTTGAAGGCATTTGGCACTTAGGAGATGAATGAGGTGATAGATGTGAGAGTCTGGCAAATCTCCTGAGCTAGAAAGTAGCTTAATATGAAAATCGTAATGTGCTGCAATGTCCAATTGTGGGAATACCAGCAGACGAGGGTCAGAACAGCACTGTTCTTTGTCCAAAAGTGAACTTGTCCATTTTCTTTTATCTGCTGTCTTGTGCTATTGTTTAAAAATGGAGAGAGTCCAATTTGCTAGGAAAAGTGTGTGTGGGTATCTAGGCATGCAAAGTAAACATATTTGATTAGCTCTGTTTGACAATAATCATGTATGCTACACTTCTGAAAGTCATTATGGAAAGTTAACGGACTCAAATTTCACCAAACTAAGGCTGACTCTTTTAATAGAAAAAAGGAATACAACAGCTAACTAGAATCCATTGACATAAACCAGTTTTACTGTATCTTTTAGAGAAAAAAAATGCTCAGTTTTATCCCAGGCTATGGGATGAGTGACATGGTGGCACAGTGGTTTCTGTCTGTACACTCGTTCTCCACTATAAATTGTGCCTTTGTGTGTGTGGCTGTTTTCATGAATATGCATGAGGGTTCATGTTATGTGCACAATAACCTTCAGTCCATACAAACCTATAATTGAATTAAGCTGCTTCAGGTAATGGTTAAATGGATGAATGAATGTTTGATTATATTATGATTATCAAAATTTATGTTTTTAGCTGGAGGCTAAATACTATTGTGACATGAGCATGAGATTATTTAACTGATCATTTTTGCCATTGCTGCTTTTTAATGCTATTATCCTATAAGAATTTATCTTAGGATTTAGCAATTTAACTACATCATAATTACCAAGTGTTTCATGACAATGAACATTATGTTAATGAAATAGAATATCTGTTTAAAATACAGAAGTAGCATTGAGAAGATTTGTAATCCTTACTGAAAGAAATTAATAGTGAGTGTGTCATTTTTACTTTTAAATTTTAAAAAATGAGGTAGTACTAGGGTGTTGTACCGTGTTAGCCATTATGAATGTAGAGAAAAGCCAAGCAAAATGACACCTTTTATTGGCTAACTAGAAAGATTACAATATGCAAGCTTTCGAGGCAACTCAGGCCCCTTCTTCAGGCAAGATGTAAAAATTATTTCATTATTCCAAACAAAAATTATTTTAAATAGTATGTTATCAGTAAAGGCACAAGTTCCTTTTGACCCTCAACTGGATTATGCAGATTTGATAATATCAATTGTAATCTATGGCTTAATAAGAAAAATGTATGATGGCACAATTTTAAGTACTGCTGCCTCATAGCTCCAGAGTCTTAGGCCCAAATCCTAACAGACATACTTCATGTTCTCTCAGTTTCCATTTGGTTTTCACCAGTTTCTTTTTACATCCTAAGGAAATATATTTTAATGTAACTGATGACTCTAAACTGACCAGAACTGCTTCATCTCTGTTGGTCTTTTAACAAATGCTGCCTTGAATCTCTTATCCTTTAAGAGTAAAGCTGGACTCAGAGGTTCAGAGATGACAAGTATATGTTTAACATATTTTAGAGAGAGATACTGAATATACCACTGAGCTGCCTTAATTTTAGCAGACACAGAGAGACTGATTCCTAGAGCAGGGCTAAAGAAAATGAGCTAAGCAAACTTTTTTCTGTAGTGTTCACCAGGCCTAGTTTGAAAAACCTGACCCAAGTGTGTGTGCCTGTCTATATTAACTACCTGCTAATCAGCCTAAACACCACAGTGTTGGAAAAAGAAACAAAAGCAAAGTGCAACATGCAAATGTTCAATTAAAGAAATAAAATATTTTGAAAAAAGTTGTAAAGAAGGGCACTGAATTGGCAGAGTCTGGTAATTCAATTAGAAATCAAAAGATCTGACAATTTCATGTTGTCCCAGGTACCTTATATAAGGGAAAGATGTCAAACTCAGGAAATCGCAGGAAATGGTTAAAACCACAGGAAAGGAAATAAGTTAATTTTAAAAATTAAACAAAAGTATCAGAAAATGCACTAACCTGGCTGTAGAATCGACAGACTCCACCCAATTGCGCCACAGTACTGACTGTGCTCTCCTTCTGCAGCTTTGGCAGAGATTGCACATGCCCATGATGGTTACCGCTGCATATGTAATGCTGAGCAGAGAAAGGCAGTCAATTACGACAGGCTTTCACATACTTTTTCTAAAATTCCTTCCTGCTGGCATTATTATTTAGGAGGTTATTGGAAACTTAAGCCAGGTTTGGGTGTAGTTTCCGTCTGCAATGTAGTAAAATCCTGAAACACCTGTTTTTCCCAATTTGAGATTTCCAACAGTCTGGGAACTTGGTCATGATCAACACTGGTTTGGACAAAAAAGACAAATTTAATATTTGTTTAATAAAAATAAGACATAATTCAAAAATTGTGCTAAAAAAAACAGCAGCCACACACACGCCTACAGGCTGACCTGTGAGCTCCCAACTCAAATATGTATCTCAAACTCTAATCCAAGAAGTTTTATTACTTGATTTAAATGGTCAAGTATTAGTTTTGGTTAAAGGAATGAAATGGAAATGAAATGAAATGGCGGAGTGGTGGCTCTGAGGCTAAGGATCTGCGCTGGTATCCCGAAGGTTGCCGGTTCAAATCCCCGTCAGTACCAAAAGAGATCCTACTCTGCTGGGCCCTTGAGCAAGGCCCTTAACCTGTAATTGCTCCAGGGGGTGCTGTACAATGACTGACCCTGCGCTCTGACCCCAAGGGGTATGCGAAAAAAACTAACAAACACTGTTGTAAGTCGCTCTGGATAAGAGCGTCTGCTAAATGATGTAAATGTAAAGTCATAGGGGAATAACACATTTTGTTTGTGAAGTCGTTCAAGCACCGTAGAGTTTTTCAGTACAGCTTGAGCCCTTTAATGAGTGGCCTCATCAATGAAGAAAAAAAATGAAGGTGGCTTAAATAGTGAAAAGAGAGATGTGGATATCATAAATATGGAACTGTGACAGAGGGCACAGAAAAGCAATAGGACTGGACAAGACTGTCATCTGATGCAGTGCTGCTTCACCTTTTTGGCCTCAGCACCCAGTTTTATCAGTTTTTGGTCAATGATGACCCCAAGCAACATTTTCCCATTTAACATTTAAATTACAGTGATGTCATTCACAATCAAAAATTAGTGCGATGATAAACATTTTTTTAACTTGAGCTGGTGACTCATCAACCAGGACTCATAACCCTGGGGGTTGAGAAATCCTGTTTTAGTGGGATCTATCCAAAAGGGACCTTTGACCCACAGTTGCAGCATTTCATGATGACCCGTGTAGTGCGTTTCACAGTGTTACATGTTTTAAAGTACTTAGCACCACACAAATGATTGTGTCATGTCTTATTACATTTTTATAATCTTTTTTTTTTTTTTTTTAGAATTATGGAAGCAAAGACGGTTTGGTTTCAATTGACTTTACTTGGGTAAGAGCTGTCAAACAAAAACTTTGTTAATATTTTATTACATACTTTAAACAGACTTTAATGGGAGTTGTATTGTATTATTACAATACAATACAATACAATACAGTTTATTTTTGTATAGCCCAAAATCACACAGGAAGTGCCGCAATGGGCTTTAACAGGCCCTGCCTCTTGACAGCCCCCAAGCCTTGACTCTCTAAGAAGACAAGGAAAAACTCCCAAAAAAACCTTGTAGGGAAAAATGGAAGAAACCTTGGGAAAGGCAGTTCAAAGAGAGACCCCTTTCCAGGTAGGTTGGGCGTGCAGTGGGTGTCAAAAGAAGGGGGTCAATACAATACAATGCAGTTCACAGAACAGAACAATTCCTCAATGTAGTAAGAAATAAAAAATATAAATTTTAGAAGTACAGAGCAGAATTTAACAGTAGATGATATATCCCATGATAAGATTTGGATTTGTGTAGAGTCCTGGAGACCTCATCCTTCAAGCTGCCTCCCCCATTTGGCCATTCCACGGCTGAAACGGTGCTGGGCCAGCCAATCCGATGAAAGGACCCCTCTTTCCCACGATTCCTGCGATCCTCCATCTGGGATGACTTTTCCTTAGGCAGGCAATTATTACTAGTTATGATCATTTTTAAGTGATTTGTTACTTCTTAAAGGTACAGTTGCTTGACATGGACAGCTAAAAGGACTGAAAGCAAGCTAAATGATCATGGCTGATTGGGAGCTTTTGTAAAAAGAAGTTTCAAAAGCATTTTCAGCATAATCTCTGTCAATATTTACATATACCTCATGAATGTCTAATGTCCAATGTAGTTTCCTACTTTCTATTTACAGGGGTCTGACACTCCATAAACACCCGAGAACAATGTAATGTTAGTAATTTAGAAGCAGCAATTTTACAAAGCCTTTAGCCAATTCAAAACTAATTCCATTTTCTTATTATCATAGAACACTAGAATCTCTTGGTTATCATAGTGAGATGGAATCTCAAAAATGACGAAAAGGGGTGTGAGGCCTACAAAAAGTCAGGACCTTCAAGACCTTACCCCAGGCTACCAGCCCAAACTACTACTGGCAGGCTTTCTGACTAGCAGGACCAGAAATAGGAAGCTGGCTATAAAAGTTCAAAACACTTTAAATAGTTCCAAAATATACAACGTGCCCTTCAAGAGAAAGGATTACCATCAACCTCTGGCTTGAAAAATAAGTCCAAAACAAGAATCTTAATAAATTAAGAATGCATTTTAAAAAGCACAAAAAGAGAAAACAAACAGTAAAACCAATGAAAAATGCCAAAAAGGGTTAGCCCAAGGCTAACAAGTGCAGTCCGTAATCGAATGCCCAGAATCCAAAGAAAAAGCATGAAATCCTCAAAGCCAGAAAAATCAAATGAAGACAATGCTTGTAACAATGACTCCTACACTTTCAATAACAATCTGAGGGAAACAACCTGGTCCACAATGTAAAGGGGGAGGGTGGTCCTCAGGGTGGACCCGCCTCTTGGGGTTCAGCACACAGAACACAAGGAAAGGAAGCACATTTAAAGGGACAGTACATAATTACAGAATAATAAACAAAACAAACAGTAATAACAAAAAACATTGAAAATAATAATTCAAATGTAACATAAACTACAAGAAAACAAAAAATGCACATTAACTCAAGTTGATATGTAAACGTTATTGCTCCATATGTGGAAGCCAGACTGACAGGTTTCTCTTCTATACAGGCTGCAGTGGAATGTGTTGTTTCATTTTTATACACCTTATTTGTTTTGATCACTTTTTTGTGTTCTGCTTTTCTATACAACATGCTGTCACAGGAGAACTAAACTGTAGACAAAGCAGCAGCCTGAAAACCAGTGTTCAATGCGACCTCAAAAGCTTGAAAATCTGTTACAAGAATGAACTGGGACATCAAACATGTTTTTGAAATCCTTTATAAACAATTTCAAAGAGAAGGAGCACTGGTTCTTTGTGTCGTACACAATCGATGCCCACTGAAGTGGCTTTTTACCCAACAGAGACATAATAAGCACTGTTACAAGCCTGTTACACCATAGGACACTGAATTAGGAATCCCCTACATTCATTAGGATCCCCTTGAATAGCGAGCAGGATATGGAATATGAGGCTTGCTACTGTGACTGCAGCTTGATGCGGGTTCTGGATTACAGATTGCATTACCAGCAATTGCTAAATTATTTATAGTCTCTGCTAGTTGCTCCACAGAAGCCTGCAGTTCCCCCACACATATATGGGTCACTTACAGTGATCTGATCAATTATCAGCACACTGAGAGATAAACGACTGGAAGATGCATTTAGAAAAACAAAAGGGCATGAAAGCAAAAGGAAACCACAGCCAAAATGAGAGACAGATTCGAGAGAGAGTTCAAGACTGAAAGAAATATGCACAAGGCTTTTTATGAGAGTTTTGTCATCGGCAAATCAGTTATGGAAATGACTTTCCCGCCGTCCTTTTATCATATGACTTCAATTAAACACAAGTCATGACTTTAGATGCCACCCCTCTAGAAACATGGGAAAGCAGACCTAACAACGGGATTTAAAAAATGGGGTTTATTGAGGACCAAAACTGGGATCCAAGACATTGCAGATCAAAACACAAACATTTGAATCTTTACAAAATTCAAGCAAATAATACAAGAAAAAGAATCTTCAACCGCAATAACCCCCAATACAAGTACAAAGGTATTCAAGTACAAATGGGCGGCACGGTGGCGCAGTGGTAGCGCTGCTGCCTCGCAGTTAGGAGACCTGGGTTTGCTTCCCGGGTCCTCCCTGCATGGAGTTTGCATGTTCTCCCTGTGTCTGCATGGGTTTCCTCCGGGCACTCTGGTTTCCTCCCATAGTCCAAAGACATGCAGGTTAGGTGGATTGGCGATTCTACATTGGCCCTAGTGTGTGCTTGGTGTGTGTGTGTGTGTCCTGCGGAGGGTTGGCACCCTGCCTGGGATTGGTTCCTGTTTTGCGCCCTGTGTCGGCTGGGATTGGCTCCAGCAGACCCCCGTGACCCTGTGTTTGGGATTCAGCAGGTTAGACAATGGATGGATGGATGGAGGTATTCTAAATGGTAGCATAAAAATCAATCACAACAGGATTCTACTGTGTACCCATGGAATATATCATTCATAAATATCTGCACCAGTAAAGAAATTGGCAAGTCTCTTTCATGACAGGTGAGATGTGTGGAGCCTGCTTTAGGTCACATAACATTTTCAAAACTGCTTGATTCAATTCAGGTTGCCAGCTTTTTCCTAATTTTGCAGCATTGGAAGCAAAGATACGCTTGTAACATAACATCATCAAACCTGTCTAGTGCAATTTAGGATTATGGGGAGTCATGAGACCCTCCAAGCAGCGCTGTGGGGAGGTCAGGTAACAGCCCTGAGCACTAGTATATCGCAGGGCCCACTCACCATTGAGTGTCTATAGTTAACCTAACCAGCATAATGTGGGCAAAAACACTGAGTACCCGGAGGAAAGTTCGCACAGTGAGGACATGCAAACTCAGCGTAGATAACGTCCAGAATCGAGATTCAAAGCCAGAATGCTGGATGACTGAAGCAGCAACGCTAAACACTGTGCTACCATAGATGGGACTGATTTAGGTTTGTCAATTAATTTACCATGTATGTATTTGAAATTATGGGCAAACACCTCAGCAAAAACATCGGGATATCATGAAAACTCCACATAGACAACCGCCATCTGTAGGATTTGAATGGCACACTTTCTAATCAATGCATCATTTGGTCTATAATTTGTGTAGTGGGACATATAAGAACGATATATAAATGAAAAACCTGTGTGTATGTGTGTGTATGGAATAGTCTGCTCTGTTCACGCTCAACCACAGCCACTAGATGGCGCATGTGTGCACTTTTAAATTTTTTCGATATTTGCATGCACCTCATTTCTCACTACGGATGACCTGGGTGCAGCAAACGCTGCTGCACAACAACAACATTGTGCTAATGACTTAGATCAAGAGACACGATGTCGAAATGAAGCAGACGCCGTGGCTCATCAACGTGCAAGTGAAACCCCTCAGCAATGGAGGGCAAGGCTTGAAGTTTTTACTAACAACATTCTCTATCTGGAGGTATTTTCTCGAGATAAAGATTAATAGGACTCATATGCTAGTGATATGACTAAGATATGGTGTTGCCAGTGTCTTTTTACGAAAGCCAGTGGGGCAGCAAGCACAGGTGGGTCCACATCCTCTACCCTGGGTAACTCTTAAGAGTTAGCTGACGCCTCTCCAAGGTCACGAATGTAGGAAAACTTCAAGGGAGTCTTCAGGTTGTTTTATGTCCCGGAGACCACACGCAGCTAGTAACAACATCAAACAAAAATATCTGTTCACTTAAAAATGAGTGAAGGGTAGAGGAAATCAATATGGCTATAGTGAAAAAAAAAGATTACTCTTTTCTTAAGTTAAAAGAATAAGCATATTTTGAACATTCATTATGGTGAAAATGCACATTTTTAACTTGTATCCCTAACTTTTTTGTTTTTTTGTAATTTGGTGTCTTTCCTCATACTGCATACACTCTAAATAAGCAGTGCAAATGTCAACTGCTGCTTCATGGCTGGTTGGGCTGCTTAGCCATTTATCTTAATCATATAATGCCAAGAGAAAGAAAGGCTGCTCTACCTTCGAAGAGGTTACTTCTCAGGTGCTTGTTGTATCTTGTCAAAATGTCTTTGAGAAATGAAGGCCGGTACACCAGTGTCGAGGAGACACTTTCAGCAGGTATCAGGTTCGCTCACCTGTGCAGGCAGCGCAGGTGTAATTTTCCCAGTTGGCATATCAGCCTTCACTGCCCCCACACTGCTCTGCAGACTCACACAGTGGGTGGGAGATGACCTGTTTTGCTAACTCTCAGCTACCATACGGGCCAAAGCACTTATGCTTATGCTTTCAAAAGAAAAATCCCGGGCTTATTTGCTTTTCGTCAGATGCTTGACTTTGCTCACGGATCACAGTTACAGCCATGTGTTGTAAGTCACATTCATGTCAGAAGTCTCTGAGCATTGCTTTCCAGTACATGGTTACAATGTGGGCAGCATAGGGTACAAGGCAGGGGCCATCTTGTACTTGGCACACCCACACACACACACACACATATGTATTTCTCCAGTAACCTAATATATGAATGTCGTGCATATGTGGAATGTGGGAGGTAATCAGACAACACAGAGAAAACACCCAGACAGACCCAGGGAGAACATCCATACCGCTATTCTGAAACTCTATTTCAGCATTGGGTGACAGGAGAGAAACAACCTTGGATAGGATGTCAGTTTTTTGTTGGGCATATGCACATCTACATTTATAAGCTCAGTATGTGAAGATGTTTGAAGAGCTCCTTTCACATCAGTTGTTTTACTGGTGTTTTATTTAAACAGCATAACATTATTAAGCCTTCTTAATCCGGGTCAGGGTCACAGGGTGCTGACGCCTACCACTGAATGCAAGAAGTGAACAGAGCTACAGGCCATCAGGGTTGCTAGTTATGCACACACAGCCAGTTTAGATTTGACAATCTAACCCGTGCATCCTTGGATTGTGGAAGGAAAATCAGAGTAGCTGAGGCACAAGGAGAACTTCATAGACGGTGACCAGGAAGGAAGCTGGATCTGTGAGGGAGCACAGTTCTAACATTCCACCCTTCTCGTACACAAATTAATATGGCACACTGTTAGCACAGCATGGACAACTGCCTTGAAATCTAATTGTAAGATCTGCCTGTGTGTTGCAAGTGTTCATAGACATGCCAGATTTAGTGTGGGTACAAAGGGCAGACGGATGCATGTAATGCTGCACAAAGCATAGCATGACTCTTGCACTCTGCACAAATCTTTCAGCCATTTCTGCTGACCGCAGTGGACACGGTGCATCACTGAGCAACTTTCTGTGAGCAACATTTTCCTAACACACATACAGTAACTGTCTATAGGAGCAATGCTCCTGTTTGTTATTAAATATATAGCGTGTGAGTCAGTGGCCAGAACACTGAAATTTAAAACCGCACAGTTGCTAGTTTATTTCACGCCTGTTACTCAGCGAGTGACCCTGAGAAAATCTCTTAACATGGCTGTGCTCCAGTTTTAAAAATATATTTGACAAATTGTAATGCGTCCTGATCTTGAATGTCACTATGGGTAAAGATGTCTACTAAATATACTATACTAATAAATAATTTTAATAACGGGATCCTTCATAGAAAAGGTGCTGAAACAAAACTCTCTTTAGTTTTCCTTTTCCATATGTTTCTATGAGCTGAAAGCTCCAGCATTTTTGCTTTTCCTTATTTAAAGTCAAATATATCAAGAAATTACGTACTTACATACAATACAATACTATACAGTTTATTTTTATATAGCCCAAAATCACACAGGAAGTGCCGCAATGGGCTTTAACAGGCCCTGCCTCTTGACAGCCCCCCAGCCTTGACTCTCTATCCTAAGCATTGAGACTTATTCATTTATTTTAGTATTATGAATTATGACTCAATACTGCAAGACTGCCAGTTCTGTGTATTAATTTAATTTAAAAAAGTCTTTAACAACAAACATTTTGTTTTTTAATGAATGAAATACAAATTATCCCTCCATGGTCTTTTCATTAAATATCTAAACTCATCATTGCTGATTGTACTAAATCTGCTACATGAATCTTATTGGACATCTGGGTTCAAAGTTCATTTGAATAAAACAGTGTCCTTTTCAGTTAACTCGTTTGCATAAGAACACGATTATTGGAGCATGATCCGTTGATTGTTTCAAAGTAATGTAGATAATAACAGAGACGCAGTCACTACAAATGTAATCTTGGTTTCTACAACATATTGGATAGCATTTAACAAGATGTTAATAGTAGCTCTCTCTAGTTTTAGAACTAATCGAATAATGAATTGTGAAATATTGCATTTCCAAAACTCGTTTTGTAACCTTTTCAGAGTACCCCATATATATTAATAAATCCTTCTTCCAAAATGTCTCACTCAGTTTACAGCTTCTTTATATGAAAGGCAGAAGGGAAGATGTTAAAAGAATGATGCTCAAAAGATCAAAAGCAGAGGATGGCATGGCATTACTTGATTTCCAGCTCTACTACTAGATTAGAAATATTCATAATTTTATGATGTAAAAGGAATTGGGAATGCAACCGTCTTAGTTGGGCTTGAACAGAGGGCCTTGTTTGATTTGTTCTTTGTATGCTTTTATGTTCAGTTATCAATTAATACCCTCAGTTTACTAGCATGCACTCACTTGTCATATTAAAATAACATAAGAAGCTCTTTACAGCAGAAATGCTGTTCTCTCCATTGCAGTTTCATGTTCCAGCCCTACTTACCTTACACATTATTTAACTTATGGAAGTTATTAAGTATCACAGCCTTTAAAGATTCTTATAAAGACAATGTGTTTGCATCCTTCAATCAGCTCTGTTTTAAATATGGAATTTTCTCATATACAAATGTCAAAAGCTAATTTCCCTAAATTTTTTTCATTATCTATGTATGAATATATTTTAGCTAGGGATAAGAAGGATATCCATAGTATTTCAAGTTCAGTTTCCTCATCGTATATACAGTCATATGAAAAAGTTTGGGAACCCCTCTTAATTCTTTGGATTTTTGTTTTTCATTGGCTGAGCTTTCAAAGTAGTAACTTCCTTTTAATATAGGACATGCATAATGGAAACAGTAGTATTTCAAGAGTGACATTAAGTTTTTTGGATTGACAGAAAATATGCAATATGCATCATAACAAAATTAGACAGGTGCATAAATTTGGGCAACCCAACAGAGATATGACATCAATACTTAGTTGAGCCTCCTTCTGCAAATATAACAGCCTCTAGACGCCTCTGGATTCTGGATGGAGGTATTTTGGACCATTCTTCTTTCCAGTTCAGTTAAATTTAATGGCTGCCAAGCATGGACAGCCTGCTTCAAATCATCCCATAGATTTTCGATGATATTCAAGTCAGGGGACTTTGACTCCCATTCCAGAACATTGTACTTCTCCCTCTGCATGAATGCCTTTGTAGATTTTGAACTGTGTTTTTGGTCATTGTCTTGTTGGAATATCCAACCACTGCATAACTTCAACTTTGTGACTGATGGTTGAACATTATCCTGAATAATTTGTTGATATTGGGTTGAATTCATCCGACCCTCAACTTTAACAAGGGCCCCAGTCCCTAAACTAGCCACACAGCCCCACAGCATGATGGAACCTCTACAAAATTTGACAGTAGGTAGCAGGTGTTTTTCTTGGAATGCGGTGTTCTTCTTACACCATGCAAAGAGCTTTTTGTTCTGACCAAATAACTCCATTTTTGTCTCATCAGTCCAAAGCACTTTGTTCCAGAATGAATCTGGCTTGTCTAAATGAGCATTTGCATACAACAAGCGACTCTGTTTGTGGTGGGAGTGCAGAAAGGGCTTCTTTCTCATCACCCTGCCATACAGATGTTCTTTGTGCAAATTGCGCTGAATTGTAGAACGATGTACAGATAAACCATCTGCAGCAAGATGTTCTTGCAGGTCTCTGGAGTTGATCTGTAGGTTGTCTGTAACCATTCTCACAATCCTGTGCAATCCTGTATTTTTCTTGGCCTGCCAGACCTGGGTTTAACAGCAACTGTGCCTGTGGCCTTCCATTTCCTGATTACATACCTTACAGTTGAAACTGACAGTTTAAACCTCTGTGATAGCTTTTTGTAGCCTTCCCCTAAATCATGATACTAAACAATCTTTTTTTTCAGATCTTTTGAGAGTTGCCTTGAGGATCCCTTGCTGTCACTCTTCAGAGGAGAGTCAAAGGGAAGCACAACTTGCAATTGGCCACCTTAAATACCTTTTCTCATGATTGGACACACCTGTCTATGAACTTCAAGGCTTAATGAGCTAATCCAACCAATTTGGTGTTGCAAGTAATCAGTATTGAGCAGTTACATGCATTCAAATCAGCAAAATTACAAGGGGACCCAAATTTTTGCACAGCCAGTTTTTCACATTTGATTTAATTTCATACAACTAAATACTGCTTCACTAAAATTCTTTGTTCGGAAAACACCCTAGTACTCAGATGTTCCTAGGAAATGAAAGACATACCACTGTTATCTTTTTTGTTGAAAGTAAATTATTATGCAGGCTGAGAGGGGTTCCCAAACTTTTTCATATGACTGTATCTATTGTAGAGGGGCAGTGAAAAAGCAGTCTCAAAAAGAATTTGTGGAATGTCAACCAGGTCGCCTTGTTTATTTGTTGCCAGATGAACTTAAATGAATGAAAAATAGAAAAGGCGCGGTTTAGCGCTCCTCCCCACACCAGGTTTCTCATAAACAGAAAAGTTTGTTTGCTCTCAGGTGTATCAGTGGTCCATCTAGCAGCTAGCTCTCGTTTTCAATAAAAGACATCTTTTTCTGGGACGCCCAGTTTTTATGACGGTCAGACTGGAAGGGGTAGTATGTAGGTGCCCATATTGGGCGGTTTCTTGGAAGGAAGAAGAACATGAGAGTAAAGTTAGTGGTAGCTCCCCTCTCGTCTTGGCAAGCTATTGCATACCTGAACCAAGCCTACTGAGGAGTCCTGACGCTATTTAGATTAAAATTATCCAAAGTTCTGTTTTATTAGGCTTTGTCCTTTTTTTTTTCTTATTTCTAGTTTAACTATTATAAATCATTTGTTGTATAAGTTCGGCTTGAGTGTAAGCAATGTTATTTCCTTCAAATAAAATAACAAATTTCTAAAAATCTGAACCCTAATTGTAATACTGGCCATGCTAAGTCATATGTTTTAGGACTCTCCTAAATTGAGACCTTTGAGAAGAGGAGTGATTTGCTTGTCTATGAGATAGTGCTGAATTTACATTTATTCCTAATCCTTTTTCTGCTGCGTTCAGTATGATTTGATTAATTTTTTATACTACATTTACAGTACATCGTTGGAACTAATTTTGCTTAACTGGAAGTATAGTAATGCAATACCTTAACTCTTTGCAAAAAAGGTGTATTGTAATTTCTAAAACTAGAAAAAAATAGCAGTGGAGAGATTTTTTCAGAATTTGCAAAGGATTTACCAATGTTATTTTAAATTTAGTCTGCCAGGCTCTGGCCTACATTTTTGTTTAATTTCTGGGGTTCTCTGCACAATGGATATTATTTATGTTGCTTTGATTGCTTTTATGATTACATTTTTTTACAGAAAAATGTTTCATTGTTTTGTAATAAAAGTAAATGCAATTTAATAAACAATATAAAATTTCAAGTTATGTGAGTGCATTACTTTTCTTTACTTTAAATATATTTTTTACTGGATTCACCACATCATGGGGACTTCCACTATTATTACATATTCTGACAAATTTGAAAGATTTTAGGAACTGTTACAACATTTTCCTTTACTAGTTTACTGATGTTTAATTTTTTTGCTGCCATATTGGACAACAGTGACTCCCCACTGATGCTAAGTTTCTGTCTGTTTTTCATGGATTTAAAATATTGCTTTTCATCATCTGATGAAGTCTAAAAAAAAAAAAGTGGAACCGATCATGACAGACTTAAAAAAAGCACATTGGGGGTAAGGTGTGCTGAGGGTCCTCCAAGTAAAGGGTTCTGTTGTAAAGAGCATTGACAGCCCTTTTTAAAGTTTATATTCTTTTCAACTTTGCTGCTTAGGACCGCAGACTACAGACATTGGCAACTGGCAGGTTTATTTCAAATTGTATAGTTGAATGAAAGCCTGGTCTTGAGTTGTGCAAATTGGGAGCTCTTGTTTCCTGTCATGTTCACGCATTTCTCTCAATACTGGTTCATATCAGCAATGATACCAACAACAGTTACCAAGCAACTTATACAGTGTCTTTGCCATGTTTCTTTAATGGAATATGGCAAGACTGTAATGTCCTTCTTGAAAAAAAAAAAAAGAGGTCTAAAGCTCTGGTCAGTTTTCTTATAAGTGCAAAAATGTATTGTCAGCTTGGTGCTTCCTTCTTCTCAACAAAGACCTCGCTACAGAAAAGGGATCTTTTATAAGACAGCATGGTAAGATTAGTAAACCTTCCACTTTGAAACACCTAAGTAGCACACTAAAAGAGTAGCATAACATAGAAGTAATATAGAAGTAACTCTTATTATAAGCATAAA
The DNA here is from genome assembly GCF_900747795.2 of Erpetoichthys calabaricus. Classification (NCBI taxonomy): domain Eukaryota; kingdom Metazoa; phylum Chordata; class Cladistia; order Polypteriformes; family Polypteridae; genus Erpetoichthys; species Erpetoichthys calabaricus. The sequence continues at coordinate 203,501,743 of NC_041396.2, forward strand.
GTGACAGAAGAGGCGTAAGGTGACTAAAATCCACACCAGGATGGTGACTATGATAAAAGTTAGAAGGGTCATTGTGTGATCAGAACCTCTGTAATAAATGCTCTTCCTGGGCTTGGACTGTATTCGATTGACTGCTACATTATGCTGCCATCTTGTGGTGCATAGAGGAATATGTTTAAAGCTTTTGGATATTCATGATGTACTTGTCTGCAACACCTACATGTACAGTATGCTGAGGTTTATTTCAGTAATTAGATCTTCTTAGGGTCTAAATTGTTAACAATGAGAAAATCTTTTTGGTGTGGCAAAGATTATTTTTACCTGAATTGGAGATCATAATTTTGTAAAATAAAATAGACAAAGTGAAGTGAAATAAATTTCACCAAATGATGATTATTGTAAGAACTGAAACTTGACAGTGGAAACGTTTAGGTCGAGATTGCCCGACTGCACAGTCCTTCTTCATACCACACAATAGGGGATTCTTAACGGGATCCAATGCTCACTTGCCATTGCTGAGCATAACAGCCTGAAATCGAAAATGAGAAATGTAACTTTGCAAGGAATATTGTATGGTGACAGCAGGAGAAAAAATGTAACCTAAGAGGTAAAACAGGGAGAATAATTGTCACCTGCCACGTTTCATGTTTCTGAAACAGTTAACATGAATTAGGTTTCACAATGATTTACAATGAGAAATCCTTTCTATATACACTTAAGTATATATATAGACATATCACTCCCCACTGCTGCTCTATGAAACAGCCACTCTCACCTTACCATCCTCCTGTGATTTATCATCTTCCAGACATGAAGATATTTATGACCAGCTCTCAGTGTTTGATAAAGCAATGCAGCTGTGGACTTCATTCCCCCTTCACACAATTTCCACCTGCATTGCTGATGAACTCAGCCAACGTCTGTCACTAGGTTCCACCTGCACTCGGTGGTGCTGGAATTGATGTGTTGGCATTAATTATTCCTGCTTTGTATCCCTTGTAATTTGAGTCCTGTTGCTTTTATGTGTCAGCGCAAGCACACTAATCTAGTGCCCAAGGCCTAAAGAATCTTGTACAAGCGATTGTGGCGACCGTAGGAAAAATATCAATGTGAAGGATGTGCTATAAGTAAGTGAGATAAATCAGTCTAAAATGAATTAAAGTTATTAAAGATACAAGTTAAAAGTGAATAAAACTTGGGATAAATAAATAAAAGTAAAATAATTTTAATGAATAATAATAATCTTGTAATAATAAAATAATAATTAGAAAAAGTAAGCAAATAAATAAGTAAAGCATATTTCAATGTGAGACTATTTGTTTAATCCAGTGACTGCAAGTTTTGCTCACAATCAGTGAGTCACTTTACTACTAATTTATCTAATTCTTTAATTAGCCGGCTTTTGATTCTTTCTCAATCAGAAAAGCAGAACAGTGTGATTTTTTTATATATAAAACACTAGCCTTATAAAGCATTGTGTGAGTATATTTATAATGGGTTATGGTTAGAAACCAAATATCCATGTGTTTTTTTAAATGTTATCATGCATAGGTGCATGAGGATCCCCCACCGGACTCTTCTGTGCTTGCAATACCACTCCCGGGTGAAAAGTGGGGGGTCCATGCTAACTGGATTATCTCTTTCTTCCTCTGCACTGCTGAGAAACTGCTCAGTGAGGGCAACTGAACCCTGTCCAGAAACTCCACCTCTTCCGGTCCCACCCTTTAAGTATGGACATCCCTAGAAGGATTGCTGTCGGACAAGAAGCAGAGATCCTGCATGATGGACGTCCCCAGACTCGACCCAAGCAACAGAGCATCACAAATAGAGAAGTTGAGTAGCTTTTTCAGGCAGTGTATATGTATAGTCCTATAGTCAGTGTATAGTCCTGCCACGGGCAAAAGTTTGCTGACGACACTGATATCGTGGGCTGCATTAGGAGTGGGCAGGAGGAGGAGTATAGGAACCTAATCAAGGACTTTGCTAAATGGTGCGACTCAAACCACCTACAACTGAACACCAGCAAAACCAAAGAGCTGGTGGTGGATTTTAGGAGACCCAGGCCCCTCCTGGAACCCGTGATCATCAGAGGTGACTGTGTGCAGAGGGTACAGACCTATAAATACCTGGGAGTGCAGCTGGATGATAAATTGGACTGGACTGCCAATACTGATGCTCTGTGCAAGACAGGACAGAGCCGACTATACTTCCTTAGAAGACTGGCATCAATATCTGCAATAAGATGCTGCAGATGTTCTATCAAACAATTGTGGCAAGCGCCCTCTTCTACGCGGTGGTGTGCTGGGGAGACAGCATAAAGAGGGACACACCTCACGCCTGGACAAACTGGTGAGGAAGGCAGGCTCTATTGTAGGCACGGAGCGACGGGCGCTGAGCAGGCTCCTGACATGGAGAATTCACTGCATCCACTGAACAGTATCATCTCCAAACAGACTGCTGTCACTGTCCTGCTCCACTAGCAGACTGAGGAGATCATTCCTCCCCCACACCATGCGACTCTTCAATTCCACCGAAGGGGGTAAACCTTAACATTATACAAAGTTATTGACTGTTATACCTGCCTCACACTCTCCACCTTGCACTTTTTAACTTGCACAGTGTTTTTACCACTCTTTAATTAATATTGTTTCTTTATCAGTATGCTGCTGCTGGAGTATGTGAATTTCCCCTTGGGGATTAATAAAGTATCTATCTATCTATCTATCTATCTATCTATCTATCTATCTATCTATCTATCTATCTATCTATCTATTTTCTGCTCTTGCACCATCAAGTGCCTATTTTATTTTTTTTTGTTTGGACTTTGACATCAAACAGGGTGGCCCGGTTGGTCCCCCACCTTTTCCTGAGGACTCCTCAGCTCTTTGGTCCCTTCATATTGTCATTGCTGGCTGATACACAAGTGTCCCATCCATCATCTACACCAATTTTCTGTTAAGCATCAGTTTCTGTGCTCTCAGAGTTGAGAATTAGTTCTATTTGTGTATAATTGGATTCCATAATTGCAAGAACTCCCTGCTGGGTTGGAACCATAAATGCTATTTCTTTGTGTTTCTTGGTTTACTGTGGATTAACCAGTAGATGATTACTCCCACATTAACAAACTGGATGACTTATTGAATAACTGAATCATTAATACACAAAGTAAGCTGGACAAAACTACTAGTTTTTATGTTGTTCCCTCTATTGAACTTCTATCCATTATGAAACGTTTGAAACTCTAACTCTAAGTTGGGTTAATTGTAATATAGGTACAAAATGTCATGAACATCCACTATTGTAGTAATGTGTGGTTTTGGTGGTGCTAGCCCATCTAGTACAACTGCCTAATGACATTCTTCAAGCTGAAGCAAAATTACACAAACTATAATAGAAATACAGCATTTTGTGAAAAACATAAACATTTTTGAGATGAAATGCGAGTTTTTTGTGTTGGTCCCCATCATACCACGTCCACCTCCACCACCCATTTATTTCCACTGAATCACCGACTTTGAATTTAGCTTTCACTCTGAGTTAGGCCAAACCTAAACAGTATGGCGTTGAGTGCGCTGTTTTAGTGTGATAATGCAGTTTTAATTTTGCACTCCCCCCCCCATACAACCCTGTTCCATTTGTTTATTTGATTCCCTAAATGGTGACCTAGTGATGCTGCCATTTGATAACATCCCTTACAGGCTGGATTTTGCTCTGTTCACATTACAGGAAATTCCAGATCTATGTAATAAGTGAATAATCTTTAGGTGAATTATGGCACGCCTGGTAAATACTGAACTTGAATGTATTTTGTGAATGGCTTTAATTGAGAGATCCCTTAAAGGAAAAATCATCTTAACAGCCATACTTGAGGTCATACAAGATGAGACTTAAATATATAATGAAAGATTGGTTGTACTATCCTGTTTTGCTCAGGTGGAAGGATCCCAATCTACTCCCTACACCTCAGCGAGAAAATCTCAATTTATAAAAGAAATCTAATTCTCTTTACAGAGATCTGTTCAGTTTTTTAGTACTTGGCAAGAACTTTTTAAAACAATTGTAAAGTAAACATGCTGGGAGTTCTTCCAGTGAGCAATACAAGTAGACAGAGGCAGTATGAACCAGGAAGTGAACAAATTAAACAGAAAAGAGGTCGTAACCGAGAGGAGAAAACTACTGGCATCTAACCAAGGGTCTAGGAAAACTCAAAGTCTAAAAAAAATTCATAACCAAAAAGAATAGAAAGGAAACTTTCTAACGTGCACTATGACCTTTTGAACCCAACAAGTTTGGATAGTGAAGACGTCTAAGAGACTGGGTTTTAAACCATTGTGTCAATGACGCAATGTGGCGTGACTTCTGGGGATATGTCTCTATCAACTCCTAGCTGTGCGTTGGCAAACAGATTATAAAATGGCCATGAAAACCAAAATGGAGTTGCGGTAAATGAATAAACTGAATGAATGAAGAAAAATATTCTACTAAGTTCTCAAAACGATGTTCAAAAATACAGCAATGTTTACCCTCATGTTCTCTGACATAAAAAACATAGTTTGACATTGAAATTAATGCAAACATAAATTTCTATATAAATTAAAACCAATTCATGACACTGGATGTGTACATAATGGTATATATATATTTTTTATTGATTTTATTTTGAAGCAAATAACATTTCATACAGTCAAGTCAAACTAAACAAACAAATTCAACCTCCACCCAAGAGAAAGACAGGAGAACCCACAACCAGAGCAAATCTTTAAGAGCAGCAAGGAAGGGAGAGTATCCTTTTCCCCGATATAAATACTTATTCTAAGATTTGATTAATTAGATCTTGCGATATTTTAAAACAGGTTTTGAACAGATCATCTAAGTGAGAATTTGATTTTTTCCAATTTCAAATAGTACAGGATATAAAAGAGGTGGGGTGGGATTCTTCCAATTGAGCAAGACAACCTTTTACTTTATTGGTCTTTTATCCTGTGTGCTGTTTTGGACACGGCTCTCTCGTTGGACGAGGACTGAGTGCCGAGTCTTGTGAATTGTTTTTGCAGCACTCAGTTGTCCTGGACACGTCATTTTCATTTGTTTAATTGAGACGTGTTCTGCTATGATATTTTTTGCTTCCAAATAAACAGGTTCAAATAAAAAGAAAATACAAAGCAGTGTTAATAAAAAGTGCCATTTTGGAGTGAGCTGGTCACTGTCTTTATGGCTTTTTTTTGACAAAGATATTATATGTAAATTAGAATAATTGGCACGAATGAAGCAGCTCTGTAATTTACGAACACTACATTAAGGGATGGTTCTGCTTCTCGTGACCCAGTCCTGAAATAATATCAAAACGAATAGATAAACTCTATTTTATTTATTTCGTCTATCAGTTTTCTACACCCCTTTTATCCTACTCAGGATTGCAGGGAGCCCAAGTCTAATTATACTTCAGTCCTTCCATTTTTTTAAGATTTTCATGAGCATGTGAAGTGGTCTTATTTAACTTCTTGCTCTACTGGAAAACAAATAGTTGCACTTTTCCTGTCTCTTTTATGATTTACAACAGACGCTTAATGGCAATTCTCTGTTATTACTGAAAACAGCTCAGGCATGAATCACTCTTTCATGGTGATGACTTTGCACCACTCCTCCCACAGCGACAATAAGCTGTTTTTACAAAGCTCTCTGACATTAACAGGCTTGTGTGAAATGCTCAAAAGTAGAGGTCATGCTAGCATTGGTAGAAGTTTACGTTGTGGAGATTGACTTGGTTATTTATATGTCTGCTTCATTTCCAGTTATGACTGTTGCTTTCCCTTTCTGCTTCAGCGGCACCCAAACAGTAGCCTGACTACAGAATGTTGAGATCAGTGCGGCGTCTAGGATTAAGACTGCAGACCGCAGACTGAGGGCTTTTAGTGTGATGAATGTAAATTGGGAAAAAAAAGTAGCCCAAAATAACCAGGAAAGTGAGTTTTCTACCTGTTCCACAAGAAACTAAGCAACTAAATCATACTGCATTAGATTACATGAGATAAAACTTTAATTCAAATAGACGTGAATATTACCACAGCATTTGATGACAGGCTTACTTCAAGTAAAAGTATTAGTTAAATCTGCAGTGGTTCTTTTAAACAAAAAAAAAATCAAAAAGTTGTATTAAAACCTGCACACTACATAGGAATTTAAACTGAGATGAAACTTGCTTATAAAGTGTCACACGTGCACTTGGGAGACAGTTTATGGGCTCAAAAACCTGCATGTTCCTTCCAGATCAGGGGTTGGCGCTGCCCTCTAGCTCTTTCTCCTCTTTTCCTGCAGATCAGCCGATCCTCAGCCTAAAGCCACTTCTGGTCCTCAGAACACAGCCAATGTCACTTCCTCTTCCGGTCCTCAAGATCCCACCTCGATCTGATGTCGTTTCCAGTTCCCAGAATTCCACCAACCCATTACATCACTTCCCGTCTACCAGCTATATATGGCACTTATGTTCTCTTTTTCCCTCACTTCTTTTTGGAGCTCACGTCTGTAAAGACCTACCAAAAAAACGACATTTTTTTCAAGTATACAAGGTTAGGATCCACGAACATTTCACTTTGTCTTGTGCCTTCTTTTGCAAAGGGTACAATAGCATTGAAACTCATAAACAACTTTAGATCTGCCAGGTAGGACAAAACCAGTCCAAATTGACTAAAGTGGTTAAGGTTTTTATTCAGATTAGTGAAACACATGGTCCTAAAATAAAAAGCAACAACAAGTTCTATATAGACAAACATAAGAACTCACACTTGATTAGAAATTCTGAACACGTTTTGTACCATTTCCTTAGATGGTTTCCTTGCTCAAATTACAATAAACTTTTCTGTCCACCAGTGTAGTATCCACCACATTGCTGCTACAGTACCTAATTTGTTTTGAATTTCCAGAATGTAGAATTTCCCATTGGGATTAATAAAGTATCTCTATCTATCTATCTATCTATCTATCTATCTATCTATCTATCTATCTATCTATCTATCTATCTATCTATCTATCTATCTATCTATCTATCTATCTATCTATCTATCTATCTATCTATCTAGTAGGTCATAAGCTTTCACTTAAGACCAAGATCAAAGTTCTAGTCCCATTAGTTTGGGTATAATTATGTAATTTTGTATAAAGAGATTTAGACTTAGTTAACTGGTTAAAGAATTTTATTCAAGATTTCATCTGCATGTGAAGTGGTTACTGATATCTCTAGATCAAGGTGATAATGGAAGACATTTTCAAACTATACAAGTAAATGAAAGTCCTGGGTAAAAATGGCCATCTCTGCTTTGTTTTTTTCTATCTACTTAAAAACATTCTGATTAGGTTAAATGAAAACTCCAAGCTGGTCCAGTGCAAACGTGGATGTATGAGTGAGTGAGCTCCACAGTGCACCTGCACCCCATCCAGGGCTATTTTTTTTGGTGCCTTGTAGTCAATGATACGAGATAACTTTAGGGCCTTCCACAACCCTGAATTAGCTTTGACAATGAGATGTGATGAGAATCTACAGACCCTTTAACAGCAGATAACTCAAAAGATTGTATCATGTTTTGTGTGTATCTCTAATAACATGGAGTTCGAGACCTGTGAAAAGAGGCTACAATAATTTCAGTAGAGAAATATGAACACTCGGTGGCTCTTACATCATTAATAGTGAAAAACTTATAAAGAGGACAAATATAAAATGGAGACCATTGGGTTATAAAGGACCATATCATGACTTTGCTTTATTTCTTACACAGTCAAAAGTTTTTGAGACACCTATAAACTGTTTTTTATACACTCCATGTTTGTTTTTTGTACCACCTAATCCTGTGTTCTTATATGAAATATCTTAAATAGGATTTTCACGTGGCAGAGATGATGATTGCTTCCTTAAGAGCGAGTGGAAGTGTACGTTGTCTTCTACAAATGGTCTTTACACGAGTGTACAGTTACTCACAAAGTCATGGTCTTATTTAACTTCCTGCTGTACTGGAAAACAAATAGTTGCACTTTCGCTGTCTCTTTTATGATTTACAACAGAAGCTTAATGGCAATTCTCTGTTATTAGTGAAAACAGCTCAGGCATGAATCACTCTTTCATGGTGATGACTTTGCACCACTCCTCCCACAGTGATAATAAGTTTCTTTATTTCTTACAAAGTCAAAAGTTTTTGAGACTCCTATAAACTCCTATGAAATATCTTAAATAGGATTTTCACTTGGTAGAGCTAAAGATTGCTTCCTTAAGAGCGAGTGGAAGTGTACATCGTCTTCTACAAATGGTCTTTACGCGAGTGTGTAGTCATTCACCTCTTGTAAACATTCTGTACAGATGACATCATTATGAAAGGAGTTAGTAGAGTGGATCCCGCCAGTTAGGTCAAAATAAATTCTGCAACAAATGTTAGTTTTTCTTCACACAAAGAACCATAGACACGTGGAATAAATTATAACCAGTGTGTGGTAGAGAGTTGGAATTTTGGAACTTTCATATTGTCAATTGCTCCTACCTTGGAGAATCTATCTGAATATGATGGACAAGTTTGTTGGGCTGAATAGCCTGTTCTCCCACAATTGTTCTAATGTTCTAAGATGAACACACTGGACATATTGGCAAATTTGAACAAACGTAAATATTATAATTTGATTTTGAGCTTGCCTAATGTGAATGATGTGAGTCGCAGTCTAGTGCTTTGTGGTTTATACCTTCTTTCTACAGTCTAATCTTACAAATACCAAAGAAATTATTATTGAGTTTAGCACATACATCATTCATCCTGAAGAAACAATGACCAAATATCAGACTTCAGAGAGGACTGAATATTTTCAGCAATTATACACTCATGGCGGCCTTTCAATCAGAAACAGATGCAGCCTGTAAGCATGAAATACAACACTCCAAACACCTGACTCAGTATTATTAGATGCAGGGCCGTCTTAACACATGGGTTGCGTAGGGGCCCCGTGCTAATCTATGTATGTTGTGACTTGCTGAGTGGTTGTGTAGGTAGGGGCCCCATTGCACTGCTTTGCCTGGGGGCCTATAATGCTGTTAAGACGACCCCGATTAGATGCCCTTGTTTTGGAAATCTGTAGGATGACACAAAGGGAGGGTGAGAGGGAGAGAAACCCTGGGAACATGTAGGCTAAAATTGGCAGCATCTGCTGGATAAATGTTGTGTGCTCCACAAGAACAGAGCACCAACACAAGTGTGTGGGAGAGAGGGAGGACACCTGACTGGAACCATGTATTGCTGCATTGATGGAAAAAGATTCAGCAATGAGCAGACATGTCTGGTCCTCTAACTTAGAAGAAAGCAAGGCCAAGGGAGGAACATCAGGAGGGCAACACCTGCTGACCATTGGGGAACACACTCTTCCAGAGGCAAACATATGGTACACAGGTAGCTTCCCTAATATGGGTTCTTTAAGGAAAAATCAAGGCTAAGGGGTGCTAGTGTTGCTTGTGTAGGGCCTGCTCTGACTATAACAGCGATTCTGGGACTTGACCAGAAAAGTTCATGGAACTTTCTCTATGCAAGAGAATAATGGAGTTCATGCAGAATTAGGAGAATAGTGTGAAAAATGTTTAGCTGGTGGGAGACAAAGACTCCAGGGTTTGGAGTGTGCATGGAGCAGATATGCTTGCTGTGACACTGTAGTGGACAAGCAAGCAACCTCAGTCGGTAGAGAAGAATCCTCGTATTTGTATTTTTATTTAGTCAAAGGGGCGTATTTTTGTAATTTTTATGTTATTTCTGAGTTAACTTTCTTAGTAAGGACAGTTTCAAAGGGCTACTGCAGGCTTACCTTGTGGTCAGTATAGATGTAGAGTAATTCCTGTTAATCATTTGCAGTGTTTAAGGGTCATTTTAACATTGTTTAATATTATCTATTATTTATATTTTGATATCCCGGGTCCACCCTGCGTGGAGTTTGCATGTTCTCCCCGTGTCTGCGTGGGATTCCACCGGGCGCTCCGGTTTCCTCCCACAGTCCAAAGACATGCAGGTTAGGTGGATTGGTGATTCTAAATTGGCCCTAGTGTGTGCTTGGTGTGTGGGTGTATTTGTGTGTGTCCTGCGGTGGGTTGGCACCCTGCCCGGGATTGGTTCCCTGCCTTGTGCCCTGTGTTGGCTGGGATTGGCTCCAGCAGACCCCCGTGACCCTGTGTTCGGATTCAGCGGGTTGGAAAATGGATGGATGGATGGATATTTTGATGTTATTAAGAATACATGGATATTTCATCACATGTGCAGGGGGACTACTAGTACAATGTAGAACGGATTGTCATCCTTGCTTGATAGGATTAATTGTCGTGTTTATTGCAAAATGGTGGAAAATATTTTCCTCATGGGACAATGAAACAAAGTTAAAGATAAGTATTGTTACTCTGAGGACTTAATCGTTCTACTGGGGAAACTTAATGCTCACTTGGGCGCGGACAGTGAAATCTGGAAGAGTGTGATTGGACCCGAGTGGTATTTTGTTGACAGATGGATGGATGCCGTTAGTCAAGTAGTGTATTAACCAAATGGATTAATAAAACATCACAGAACTTAACATCAGTGGACTCTACCAGAATGAGACACTTCTAAACATGTCAAAGCAAAGTCATTATAAAGAATAATAAATATACACAGCACTAAATATACAATTCTAATTTAACTGGCTGGAATCCATTGATTAATATTAATGTTTAATTTATTTTTTATTCAATTGCTAAGGTTATTCAGGGACTTCAGTTTCCACCCACGATCCAAAGATAAGCTGTTACTTGGATTTCTAGCTGTAAGTTAAGCCTGCTGTGAGTGAAGGTGGATGTGTGCTTGATTCAGCGCTCTGCAATAAATTTGTATGCTTTATAGACTTAATTACTGTCAATTCCTACCAGATTAAACTTCTGCTCCCCAAACTCATAATTAGACTAAATGGGTTTAAAAAGAGAGAGATCACACACACACACACACACACCCATATACAGTAATATATTTATGTTTTCCGATGGATTGTTCAAGGAATGTTTTCAGCTTACGCAACTCATCAGAGTGCTTGAAATAACTAACAATTTTTTCATGTTAGTTAGTATATGAGAAACTTGAAGTGCTAAAGAGAAAGACCTTGAAACGCACATTTTAATATGTGGGGATTGCAGTTAAGTCTTCTGAACCATATTAGAGCAGCAGCTAGATTTTCTCCACAGTGAACAGCAAAAGTAGTTTTGTTGCAGAGCATCAGTTTTAAAAACTCCAAGCTTCTGAAGTAATAAAATCTAAATATTGTCACTTGTGTTCAAGATGCTGGGTTTTAGAAACAAGTTCATGGTTGCAATTGTTATAATAAATAGTTATAGGTATAAAGGTTTTGCAATAACTCTATCCAAATGTCTCTTGTCAGAGCACACACAGTTTTTTTTTATTATAGGTGTGAATTCATATACCACCGCTGCTGTTAGGTCCTAAACCCTCTCACTCACATGCCATGATATTGTTGAAGGATGTGTACTGATATTAAATTTGCTAATTCTGGCTGTTGGGTCAATTAAAATCATGAATAGATTTTTGTCAGACACCATGTCACACCCTGCCCAATAAAATCCACAAATTTATTTGATGGATTGACTTTCTAGTCACTTAGAACTTTCGTGTCTGTTATAAACATTGGTTCAGTTTGTTCTTTAATATCAGTGAATGAGTGATGCCTTGGATGTGATGTCCCCAATTTAAGGCTAATGTACATTTAAACTTTTAAACATACCACAGCAAAGCAAAACATCTGAGTTATCCTTTTTCTTTAATAGGTTTAGGTTTAGGTTTAGGTTTCTTTATTTAGTCATGTTTACACAAGAAAACATGAAATTTTAATGGCGCGAAATGTCCTGACACTGCACTCTACGTGGGAGAAACTGGACAAACACTCCGCCAGAGAATGAATTTACACAGGTTCCACATTAAACGTGACAACACAGATGTTCCTGTAGCGGCCCACTTCAACAGCCATGGACACTGTGAGGGGGATTTTAAAGTCACAGTGCTTATGGGCAACTTCAAAACATAGCAAGAGAGAAAAGAATGGGAAGTTAAACTCATGCTAAAATTTAACACATTGCAACATGGTTTTAATAAAGGCAAGAGTTTTATGGCCAGATATGAGGATTGTTTACATCTCTCAGACTGACAGACAACCTGTCTACAGATCCACATTGTTTTGAAAAACTCATTACAAACTTCAAAAGACTTTGTTGGACAGTTATCTTATCCAAAGATCTTGACCATACATTGTTCTTCTCTCTTGTTAAATGAACCCTAGCCTGAAGGAGTCTATTAATTTTTTACATTTAAGATTTCTTACTTAAAGATTTACCAATGTTGTTTCTTGTCCTAGAGTGTGTATATAAACACAGGGAACTCCAGTTTCTGTATTACATCTTGCCTGAAGAAGGGGCCTGAGTTGCCTCGAAAGCTTGCATATTGTAATCTTTTTAGTTAGCCAATAAAAGGTGTCATTTTGCTTGACTTTTCACTTGGCACTGGAAATGAACTATTCTATGTATGATTTTCCTTTGGTTATTTAAACTGCTTTAAAATCCAAATTAGCAATACAGTGATCCCTTGCTATATCACGCTTCGCCTTTCGCGGCTTCACTCTATCGCAGATTTTATATGTAAGCATATTTAAATATATATCGCGGATTTTTTGCTGGTTCGCGGATTTCTGAGGACAATGGCTCTTTTAATTTCTGGTACATGCTTCCTCAGTTGGTTTGCCCAGTTGATTTCATACAAGGGACGCTATTGGCAGATGGCTGAGAAGCTACCCAACTTACTTTTCTTTCTCTCTCTCTTGCGCTGACTATCTGTGATCCTGACGTAGGGGGTGTGAGCAGGGGGGCTGTTCGCACACCTAGACGATACGGACGCTCATCTAAAAATGCTGAAAGATTATCTTCACGTTGCTACCTTCTGTGTGCAGCTTTTAAGTATGCTGCACGGTGCTTCGCATACTTAAAAGCTCAAAGGGCACGTATTGATTTTTGACTTTGTTTTTCTCTCTCTCTCTCTCTCTCTCTCTCCCTGCTCCTGACGGAGGGGGTGTGAGCTGCCGCCTTCAACAGCTTTGTACCGGCGGTGCTTCGCATACTTAAAAGCCAAACAGACCTATTGATTTGTTTGGTTTTCTGTCACTTTCTGACATTCAGTGCTCCTGATGCGCACTCCTTTGAAGAGGAAGATATGTTTGCATTCTTTTAATTGTGAGACAGAACTGTCATCTCTGTCTTGTCATGGAGCACAGTTTAAACTTTTGAAAAAGAGACAAATGTTTGTTTGCAGTGTTGGAATAACGTTCCTGCCCCTCTACAACCTCCTGTGTTTCTGCGCAAATCTGTGACCCAAGCATGACAATCTAAAAATAACCATATAAACATATGGTTTCTACTTCGTGGATTTTCTTATTTCGCGGGTGGCTCTGGAACGCAACCCCCGCGATGGAGGAGGGATTACTGTAGTCCTTTCAGCCTTTCTGTGTCTATTGTAGCTGCGTCATCCAGCATGAACTCAATGTAAGTACAGTGTAAATAAGAAGACATTTTTTCAACAAAATGTTTGGGCGAGATCACCATAATCATTGCATTTTGGCGCCCTCTAGTGGTATCGATTTCAGAATTGCAGGAGAGTCTGTACAGCTTGTGCCCTTCAGTCAAATCATCCCGCTAGTTAGATTGTGTCTTTTATTCTAGTTGGGCAGGAGAGGCAGAGCTGATGACTGGAGCAATTCATGCTTCTCCCACCTCTGTTCCTCCGTTTTAAACAGGGAAAATGAGACTACGTGTAAAAATGATCCTCCTTGTTACTACGCCCATGGTGTACTCTAAAGGTAGTAGTCCATGTAAGAGACTCACCAATCCTGTAACAGCAGCTTACTAGGAACAATTCCTGTTGTCTATGTCTAACTAGTCCCTCTGTGCCGGTGTACATCACAATTTTTAAAACAGGTATAGTTTAAATGATAATTAACAGCACTTCTATGACATGTATGCAACAGTTGAAAGCAAATTAAAAAAAAACCTTTTTAAAGACTTAAATTATTTTTGCCCTTTATTGTTACTGCATTTCTAACCAAATGCTCCTACCTGCAGCATTAAAAATTATATTCCATAATGCAAGAAAATAATGGTAGATCACCAGAGACTACTGCAGGAATACAGGCCTCTACTTCATTTTTCTTCTGCCATTCCTTCTGTTCTCTACATTTTCACTTCCTATTCACTTTGGTAAAGTTTAATTTTTACCTTTTCTTAATTACAGATATTTAACAGGTCTTCTCTGTACTTTTAGCAGTTTTCAATGAGAGATTTACATCATGTAATATGGTCTATATAATGTTCTCGTTGGAAGTCTTCTGTATATAGCAGAATGCGAGACCTTCAACTCTTGTTTCAGGGTATTTTTTTATCAGCTCTGCTACTTTTATTATGATAACCTGCAGTTGTTTTCCTGGTTTTGCTGATATCTACACTAACTGTACTATCTTGGTGTGTCTGGTTTCTTTTCAAAATGTTAAAAAGTTTTGATTTTGATATGTTCATGTTGTGATTTCATTTAGATTGCTCACTTTCTTCATGAACAATCCTTTTACCTTCACACTGGGTTTGACCTTCTCACAAAGGAAAGAGCAAAGGCTAAATCCTCCACTACACATCTCAGCTCTTTTATAAGTGCAAACTCGATGCATCAGGAATCACCTGACCAGTAAGACATACCTGTAGTCAGTTGGGAAGACGAAAAGGATCTAAAATGTTACACAGTATACACAGAAGCATCGGTAAAGAGTTTATTCATCTCTGCAACGTGAGCAACTAACAAAACCTCACTTTGGAGTGGTCTGAGGTGGCTTATCTGAGACACATTTCTCTTGATATTCCATATTTATTATAAGACTCTGATCATCCTTCATATTAACAGGTCATGTTACCATCAGGTCAATAGGTCACACTGCACAGAGATGAGTAACCTATCTACTGATGGTTTATAAATGTTATGAAGACCAAAAAAAAGCCTTTGTTACATAAAAGTAAATGAGTAATACATGCATTTCTGCAGTACTTAAACTAAAAATATATAAAACTAAAAGTCCCAGTAAGCAATTCATTAACCTGTTCCATGATTGTATTTATTTTTATTCATATTGTAATATTCTTTAAGGTAAGTCTTGTGACACATAGTTTCTATTGATGTGTCCCTGTGTTAACCGATTGCTTAACAAACAACTGGCTCAGAAGTTCCTTTGTATAAACTTTATTAAAAAAAAAAATCATAAGGAGTCTTTTCCAAAAAATGTAAAGCTTTGTTTATTAAAAAAAGTCAGGTTTCCAATTTAAGAACCCTCTCACTCATGATTATGTGACTCTCACTCGCCTTTTGGTTTTGATTTCTGGTTTATGTGTTCAACATCTGTCATCCCAATAATACAGTAAATAATTGCCAGAAAATGTTTTTTCATTAAATGTTCTTGTGGTAACACTATTATAAAGAATTGTACTTTTCCAGATAAATTACAAAGATACATGTACTTTTTAATCAAATTCTTATTTTCTTTTTTTTTTTATTTTCTCCCACAGTTCAGATTGAATACTTCTAGAATGTACTAATGTGACAGCAGAAAATTCAAACAAATGAATCCTGACTCCACTATTTGGTTATTAACAGCTTTTACACTTTTGAAACACAGCATATGCTTCAGAAGAAGCAACAGTTCATCTTTCAGCTTTGGCTGCATTGCTCGTCCACCCACAAATGACTCCCATCCCCACCAAGATATTATATCTTCACGCCATCATTGGTGAACGCTCGATTATTATTGTTTAGATTTAGATTTCACTGCTTTAACCTCTTTTCAGAAACGACTTGTCTTAATACCCAAATAAAATAAAATTATCTTTGTTATTTTTTGTGATTGTGTAATTTTAACGCTCTTTTGGCTTGAATGGTATATTTTTGTTGAAGTGTTTGACTTTAAAATGAAAGATTGTTGGAACAACTTTAAAGAATCACTGTTCATTATGACCATGGCCCAATAAATTGAATGTTAGTTTTGGCTGCCATGTGGTATATATTCATTTTGATTTTTTTTTGCTTTTATTTTATTTTTGCCACTTTTGATACGTATTATTTCTCCCATAATTTATCGCTAACTTATAAATTTTAAGCATTACTTGTTTATCTTAAGATTCTAAAATTTCAGCAGCATTGACCAGAGGGATCCCACTAAAATCAGACTACCAGACATAATCGATGTCATTATGTTCCACAGTAGTTTTGTTTTTTCCTAAAACCATACTGAACCACAGAAGACTCTGTTTTTATCTGATATTAATCATTTTCTCCATCAGTTCATATATTGTACAGCAAATGTCAGAGCAAAAAGCTGCCTAACAAAGATTTAAACAAACATTTCTTTGTCTCTAGCAGAGGAACAACTGTAGCCTGTTTCCAAGGAGTAATTGGCAAAATCCCTTTTCTTAAATTTCATATATTATTTAGTAGGCCAAAGTCATCATTAGAGTAGTTCTCCAAAACTACCAATATTCTCAGAAGTTATTAACTTTTTACCCACATAGACACTTGATAGAGGTCAAAAATAAATTAAGAAATAATGTGAGATTGAGATGATTATTGCCGTTAAAACAAACTTCTGCACTAGGAAGATGGACTTACCAATACTTTCACCTTTCTGAGGCTTTTCACAAAGCATGTGCTTAATTTATTTATTTTCAGTAATGTGTTTTGTATCAGAGAATACTTCATGCCAATATGGTCACTTAATATATTTTTATAGTACAAATTAGACCTGTGATTATCAGTTAGCAGTCCGCGGTTCAGAGCTGCGCTGCATGTAAGTTTTCTCTGACACCAAGCCAAGCCTGGCACCACAGGGGGCAAAAATGAGCACTGCCCTCCTCAGCTCAACTGTGATGCCCCTCAATTTCAAACAAAAAGATTTTTGAACACTTTTTCTTACTTGTGCCACATCAATTCCGTGCAGCATAAGCCCTCAGCAGTCTAATTTACTCCAATTCAGTTCTCAATTTTAAAGCTGCATAAAAGCAGATTTTGTAGTTTTGAAGCAATATTTTGCAGTAATGTGTGTATTAGTGCTTACTGGTGATTAGGGTTTGCTTTGATTCTGTATTGTGTGTTTTGCAAGGTAATTGTACTTCATTTAAAAGTTATGGATAGTGATGCGCAATGAACAAATGAACCTGTATTTCTGTACTTGTCTTGGTCTCTGAACGAACATACTGGTACGATGATATTAAAGAACAAATCTTTTCAAGGCATGCACAGTTCATGCTACATTTTATGTTGAATTCTGCAAAGTCTATAGCTATTGTCTTAACTTCAATTAAATGGCTGCTGTCTTCCAGAAATAGCCTAACAGTAAACCGTTTCAGCAAAACTGTCATTACAACAACTAGCCAATGACTGACCTTTTGTAGATGATATCAAGCACCTCCCATTGATCAGTTCACTCTGACTGAGCGGTATCCTGCAATAAGGGTGTACACAAAAAGGCGAGCTTCAAAAGGGCAACCTCAATTGAGCGCGGCAAATAAAGGCGTTCGTAGATAATTTAGATAACAATAGATAGATAATAATAGTAGATAATAATAAAATATCTACGTGGCATTGCACATAATCTACAGCTTCAAGTGTAACACAACAATGAGTAAGAGTAGAAAACAACGAAATATAGAGAGCTTTAGAAATAGTTCGTTAGAAGTTCATGCATTAATTAATTGGATGTTTTAATATTCTTGCTTTCGCCTTTTTATACGTTCAATCATTGCCTTTATCTAATAAATTTTCTGTAATAATTTTGTTGCATTTGCCTTTACTCGCCGCGCCCAATTGAGGTCACCCTTTTGAAGCTCGCCTTTTTGTGCGCGCCCTTATTGAATAGAACCAATCCAACAGATAAACCAATTGACTTAAACTGAATAGAAATAAAATTCAACTCACCACAAACTTAATTCCAGATCAGACACACAAAGGATCAAAGCAATGCTCTCACTTTACATTTCCAAAACTGAATATCATTAATTATAGTAAATAACCAATAATAATTAGCTTGTGATCCAAAAGTCACTCATGAATCAAAAAACAAAATGAGCAGCACCTAAACCTGTCCTGACTTGGAATTGAAACTTTGAACAAATTGAAATTTGTAATCATCAAATAATAGAAGTTAAGAATCTCCTTTGTCTGAACCAAAACACCAATCAAGAATCAAACTCATTGAGCCAAAAATATTTTTCTTTGAAATTTGTTTTTGTGTGCTGATTCTTATACAATCACTTGGATGATGTAACATGCCATGCATTCCTGTTTCTGTCTGGGTAATATTGTCATGGAAGCCATTAACACAAAATAAAATAAAATATCATCATCTATTACAATATATGATGGCATTGTGATATAATGATACAATACAATACAATTTATTTTTTGTACAGCTGCAATGGGCTTTAACAGGACCTGCCTTTTCACAGCCCCTCAGCCTTGACTCTCTAAGAAGACAAGGAAAAACTCCAAGAAAAAACCGTTGTAGGGAAAAAAATGGAAGAAGTCTCAGGGGAGGCGATTCAGAGACCCCTGTCCAGGTAGGTTGGGTGTGCAGTGGGTGTCAAAAAAGTAGGGTAAATTCAATACAATACACAGAACAGAACACAAGTAATCCTCAATACAATATAATAGTACACTATTAATAGTTCAGGTATAGAGCAAAATGCAAGAGTAGGCTGTATCACATATTAGGATTCCGATTTGTTCAGAGTCCTGGAGACCTCGGCCATCAAGCTGCCTCCCCCCAATTGGCCTTTCCACAGCTGACGCAGTGCTGGGCTGGTCAATCTAATGAAAGGACCCTTCTACTAGATAATCCCAGTGCTCCCCTACAAAAACGATACAAATTTATAACTTTTTCCATAATTTCTAGTTAGCCAATAAAAGATGTCATTTTGCTTAACTTCTTACCACATCCATAATGGCTAACACGATATAACACCCTAGTGCTACATAATTTTTCCAGAAACAAGCAAATGTCATAATTAATTCATTTGGAGAAAAATCCCAAAATAGATGCATACATATCAAAAAAGACTCTAGAATTTACACAGAAAATTAAAATATATACCAGATCATAACAGAACCTGAGTTAAGTTTTGAAGGAGGAGTTGCTAAACAAGATGAATACCACACTTGTCCTATTATTTTTCCTCCTCAGGTAGCTGTGCTGTAATCAGTAGCAGAACATTTGTGAAGGTCCCATCCTGTGGCTCAATTTATGAAGACAAAGGGGTAAAAATTAACAACTTTAAGAAACTCAAAAAGGAGAAAACCAAAAAAGGATGATAAGGAGGAAGTGTGTGTTATGAAATTCCCAAAACCATAGAAACGACCCTTCCTAACTCAAAAAGTCACAAAAAAAAGTATGTTTTAGTAAGTTTATTATTAGTTAATTATATATACTGCACAAATGCAAACAGACACTGTGGCACTGATTTCTCTCATTCAGATTGCTTTGTCCTAGTGAGAGTTATTACAGAATATTCAGGGCCTCTTTTGAGTGAATCTCCCTGTATCATAGCATCATTGAAGCATGCGTGCACCAAGAATGTCAATAATAGCTTTGGGTTTCCATAAATCTTAAAATTATGCTGTCAAAATTTGGAAAACTTTATACTTCAGTGATCTGCTACAAGATATAAAGTTATTTACTGACTCAAAAATTTCAGATTAATATTGTGGTGCTGTATATTTGAATGCTGTGTTTACTTTACATGAGGTGTTTGAGCAAGAACGATATCAAAAATAAATTAAAAGAAATAAATGATGGAAGTAAATTCTTCAATAATTTAACTAAGCTAAGAAAATAACCTAAAAATGTTTTCAAAACGGAAACAGCAAAATAACGTAATAATCAAAGCCCAAAACGCTCCTCTAACACAACCCAAATTCTAAATAGGAAAAAGACTCAAAATCATTATAAAACAAAAGTTTCAAGAGAGGAAAAATGTATGGAAAATATTTCTAACAGGAATGAAGTAAAAATTGGAGTGGATAACAGAGCAGCTAATGCCAGGGCACTGCTTTGTGGCAGGCAGGGAGCTTAAATAGACCTCTCAGGTAACTGTGGCCCTAATGGCAGCATAACTTCAGAGTTTTAGTTTACAAATAGTCAAGTGTGGAACAAAAGGGAGGGTAATGTAACTGGGAAAACAAAAAACTCAACATAAAATGCAAAGAAAATAAAGGTAAAGATGAGGGGAAGATTAAATATCTATAAAGAAAAACACAAACGGAGACAAGACACTGCTTCAACAGTATCGTGATAATAAGAGCATTTTGAACAACTGAAGTCTAGCCTTGCTTTCTTCTATATCAGTCCTAAAGAAAAATAAATTGTGAGTAAAAGGGCAAAAAGTAATATGGGGGTTAATTCATATTTCTAAAAATAACTAAACTGTCGAGTTGTATTATGGTGGTGTATTCTTACTGAAACTTTTTCCTTTTTTCATTCCATGATCAGTTCTAGAAGAGTGACATACTGTGAACTCTTCTCAATGTTACAGCTGCACAGCAGGAACTAAACTGTCAACTGCAAGTGCAGCAGCATCTCTTTCAGTCCATCTGGAAATGCGGCAACAGGCCTTGCAGTCTCAGCAAGAAACCATTGATCCACGGCCAGATTCCCTGTGGGAGGATATCAGTGGGCAAATCGTAGGGCTTGTAAGAGCCCACATATCAGCTGAGTAAAATGCTTGCCATGGTGCAGGATGCTTCCACTCTTCACTCAGAGTTCAGCAGACCCCAACGTGATTTTTTTTTTTTTCAAAAGATAATGTGAGACTAGAAAAGTTACATCTAGTAATATCATAGCTGTAGTATTGGAATTAAAATGAATGCACTCTCTAAGACAAAATGCAACTAAAGATGGAAGAGATGTCCCATTTGATCAGCAGGCCTTGATGGTTTACAACTGAACTCTCTTGCCATTTGCCTCCTTTCTTCATTTCCAATAATGGCTCACTGACACTGAGAGGGTAGCGCATTGATTTCTCTATCAGACAGCTTTTTCCACTATGCCATGAAACATTTAGCATTATTCTTCCTGTTAAATTGTTTTGGTCCAACTGTAAGCAATAATATAAATATTAATACAAACACAATATGAAGCTTGGGATAGTGGCACGATCTGTCTTTATCACGTGTCACACATACGCATCGGATGACCTCCTCCCAAGCTCAGTTGAGGTATGTAATAACCCACCATGACGAGAGGGGGCATTGTCGCTAACGCTTTCATCTCCTTCTTTCCCCACAGTGCTGAGAAGCCACCCAGTGAAGTAATTTAACCGCGCCCGTTCCAGTCCAGCCGCCATAAAACCCCGGGCATCCTGGATGGAGGCGTCATTACTGGCCACAGCCACCCGCTGGCCAAGGCCCCACTGAAATGAATACATCCTGGCATTACTTTAAATATTCCATTGAAGGGACACACGCCAACAAGCTTTATTTTGGTAACAGTTTTGTTGGATTTTCTGTCTCTGGACAATAAAAGTGACAAACCCATTGGCACCCCAAATTTTCTTTGCTGCAATCCTGAGCTATCATTTCTGCACCTCGCGACACACGGTACCATAAAATGCAAGTTAAAGTTACGTTTTGGATTTTTTTTTTTAAATAAATGTGTCCTTGTCTCTATACAACAATATGTGTTTATGGTAGAAAAGAGTTTTAGCATTATTGGAACTGGATCCCAGTTCTGGGCTAGGCAGCAGATACTACTTTAATAGATTTAAAATGTTAAAACCATAAAAAATGATGATTTATTTTTAATTATATATAGACTTTAACCAAAAATCATTTGTAATTATCTGCTCTTTAGTGTGCATTTATAAGTAGGCGACCCACACACACAGTCTAGCAGTGAAGTGGTTTTGCATCAACCCTATAGTGACACAGAAGTGGCTTTGTGATTTAAGGTTTATTCATTAACATCCTCTGAAGATAAACACTCTGGGATTCAAACATGCACACTGAAAGAAAGTCTGAAAACTCTGATACTTTGATGACTTGAAATGAATAAGAAAACGGGGGCATTTAAAAGCAGCTCTGTGACCGTACATCTGCTCCTTCCTAGGCCTTGCTCAGTATGCGTCTTCAAACGTGCTGTTTAAAAACGTCAAACCACATGCCCAGTGAAGATGTTTTACATCCTGGGTATAAACAAGTTCATTAGTTAACTGCATTTACTAGACTTCCTGAAATCACCTAATTAGGTACAAATGGTCTTGTGCTGCCAAAGCACGCCTTAGTTGATCATTTTATCAAAGTTGAAAGGATGTTTATCAGTGCTGAGGGTTCACCCCCGTCCTCAGCCCTCAGACAGTTGCTGCGTCTGGACTGGCCAACCACATGGAAAAAGCCTGTGATGGACATTTAGGAATGCATGCTGAGCTTAAGTGAAGACCTGCTACACCAAAGTACACATTAAATGTTTAGGCCGTCTGTGTAACACTAAGAACTGTACTAAACCTGCTGTAAATATTAGAAACAGCATTTTGTTCTGTCACTATTTGAATGTTTTATATTTAAATCAAATCTACTCAATCACAACTACAGGTATGTAATCCATTCATCTATCCATGTTTAGACCTACTTATTTTCAAAGTTATTGTCTGTTATACCTGCATTGTTATTACTCTTTAATTTAATATTGTTTTTGTATCAGTATGCTGCTGCTGGAGTATGTGAATTTTCCCTTGGGATTAATAAAGTATCTATCTATCTATCTATCTATCTATCTATCTATCTATCTATCTATCTATCTATCTATCTATCTATCTATCTATCTATCTATCTATCTATCTAGGGCAAGGCTACTTGACACTTTAACATTTGTACCAACTTTTTTGTATGTTTCATGAATCCATTTTGTAAGCCTACTTAAACCAATTCAGTATCAATGGAGAGCCAGTATCTATAAAGGCAGCTAATGGCACAGTTACCAACATTCACTTGCACAGGGTGCAGCTTGAAGTCACTACTTAATATAACCTGTACATTTCACGGTGTTCAGATGAAAAACAAATTTACTGCAAAAAAATGCAGGCAAACACAAGGAAAATGTAAAAATCCTACACAGACAGTGACTGGGCTGCTGGAGCCATGATGTAACAGTGTGGACCACTTATAGTGGATTCATAAAGTATTCATACCTCTTAATATTTTGCACACTTTATTGTGTTTAAGATGTAATTTTAAATTGATACATTTTTTCCTTTTTTGCCCATGAATTTACACTCAATAACCCATTATGACAAAGTGAAAACGTTTTCCTAAAGGTTTGCAAATGTATTAAAACTCAAAAACTGAAATATACGCTACTTGTAGATGATTTTCCTTACAGTGGAATGATTGATTTCAAATACTTTGGTGAATTGTTTCACTCCCTGACCAGACTTTTAGAATTCCACAACCTTCTGTTTAAGGGCCTTAGAGAGCTCTTTTGATCTTGGCATGATGACACTACAAACATTGTGGAAAAATCAGCCTCGACGCAGACAGACACGCAGACTCACAAGTCCCAAAAACACAGCCGTTTATTGTTTTCTTCAACACACAGTGCACAAACCAGTAACAATGTTCTCAGTCCTTTTCTTTTCCTTTCCTTTCTCCTTTCTTCTGTACTCTTTCACTGCCGCCTCCACTCCTCTCTCGCAAGCTCTGTCATCTGCCTCCCGACTCCGGCTCACTGAATGGAGTGAGGCGGCCCCTTTTATAGTTCACCCAGATGTGCTCCAGGTGCTCCCTGACACTCTTCCTGCAGCACTTCCTGGTGTGGCGGAAGTGCTGCATGGGTACCCGGAAACACTTCCAATGAGCCCGGGTTCTCTTCCGGCAGCACTTCCTGGTGTGGTGAAAGTGCTGCAGTCCAAGGCTCCGGGATTGTCCAAACAACCCCTGGTGGTGGCCACGGTCCCCAACAGGACTGAGCTTCCAAGATCCAGTCCCGTGGCCCCGATGCAAGCCCTCTCGTGTCCCGGGAAAGGTATTACCGTTGACATGTCCTCTCCCCCTGTCCTCTTATCAGAAGGGTGTCCCAACTGGGCAAGGCCCCCGGTGGTCTGGCACATCATCAATAGCAAAAAGAACAGCAGACCCTAGATATCTGCTGCTTAAATAAGTCAGGTTCCACCTGCATACTGCCTAAGGAGGCTCTGATCATTGGCACCTAATCTGGAATACCTGATTCTAACTTTATGGATTTGAAGTGGTGATAAATGTAGGGGTGTACTTACTTTTACCATACATATGAGAAGTCTGCATGTTTGTTAATTTAGATTATGAGAATGAATACACCATGTCAATTGTACGTGTCATTTGTACCTGTATATCACCTTTATCTGTAGCTTTTTTGTGTGAAGATAAAGTGTCTAGTATTTGTGCATAATTTGCTCTTACTAATTTTCTTCCAGCTGTGTCTCCATGTTCTGGTTGAAGAAATTTTTATAAAGTTTTAGCCAGGATCCACTATACTAATTCCATTCTTAGTTTTAAACACATCAGTCGTGTTGTCTTTTAATATTCATTTGATTAAATTGAAAAGGTTCAACTCCTTTAATCTGTCCTCATAGCTCATATCGTTTAGACCCAGAATCAGCCTAGCCAGTCTGCGCTGGACTTTTTCATAATATGGAGACCAAAACTGAACACATTACTGCAGATAAGGTCTCATCGGTGAGTTATATACTGTAGCTTAAGCGTAACCTCCCATGATGTGCACTCTACACGTCACGCAAAATAATTTAACATCCAATAGCTTTCCTGATCAATTCTGGACACTGTCTGGTGGGCACAGCTTCTCGTATTCTAGTGTTTGATGTTTTATACATAAATAGAAAGTTTTCTATTCTGTTAGCTAGAGAAAAATCAAGCCCAGGTTAGTGTTAGGGTTTTCTTTGTTCTGACTAATGTATCTCCTGTGAACACGGGTCCGAACACCATCAGACTAACACCAGCACTTTATCAAAACACACGTTTATTAACACAATAAAGTCTGCCCAACACGCAGTGCTCCCAGCACCAATCACCCTGCACAAGGGCCTTTCTCTCACAGTCTGTGGGCTGCCTTTCCTCTCCTCACGGGAGCTTCGTTCTGCTCCCGCTCCCGACTCTAGCTCTCTGATTGGAGTGAGGTGGGCCCTTTTATTTCCACCCGGATGTGCTCCCTGTGCCTGATGACGCTCTTCCGGCAGCACTTCCTGGTGTGGTGGAAGTGCTGCCTTTGCACCCGGAAGCACTCCGGGCGTTCCTGGAAGGTCCTTCCTCCATCTTTCCAGGTGTGGCGGAAGTGACGATATCCTGGGCTCCACAACACTCGGGGTGCCCCCTGGCGGTGGCCACGGGCCCCAGTGGGTTTCAGCCTCCTTGCTCCTTACCCGTGGTCCCCTCAATATCCAGGGCGGTTGCCCCCTCATGGCCCGGGTGACATATAAACCACCTCCCAGTCCTTCCAGGCATCCCGGCTGGGTCTGCCAGCCTCCTGTGACACTCCATAGTGAGAAGAAAGAGAAAAAGAACTGACCAGCAGACTAAAGTAAATTTTTTTTCTCATAAAAACATGAAGGGATGAGAGTTAGAAGATTGAAATGAACCAAAAATAAAAAAGCCAAAAAAGTTAACCAAACTATACACACCTAAGAACGAATTTTGTGCTGGGTAGCAAAACAAACATGTTTCTGTTTTCAGCACAAAATATTGGGCACCAAAGAAAATGACCCATCTTAAATATTTTCCAGGCGATGATGTCAAGTGTTTTAATCTCCTTAGGTGACACAATAGCAATAGAGACCTACCATTAAAATGGATGGCAACATGAAGAAGAAGAAGTCAACATGGTGACTCCCAGAACATACAAATTGGTGATAGAAAAAAAAAGTTAATGTGACATTAAAATTTTATAACACATGGAAAATGAAGTAATATTTGCTCAAAGAGTAGAAAAAAAATAAAACTACAGTATCTAAAAGCTCTGAATCATAACTATGTTCCAGCTGTGGTTACTTGGTTTTTGTGGCTTTTCTGGCATTT
Source organism: Erpetoichthys calabaricus (assembly GCF_900747795.2). NCBI lineage: Eukaryota > Metazoa > Chordata > Cladistia > Polypteriformes > Polypteridae > Erpetoichthys > Erpetoichthys calabaricus. The sequence goes on from NC_041396.2 coordinate 203,527,911, forward strand.
GACACTGTTGCCTGTCCCTTGACAAAGTTTTGCCTCTCTCCGAACACTACTTGTCCATTTGCAATTCTTATAAGTCTAAAGTTAATTTTTCATTTAGTGTTTTAGATTAGCACTCAAGCAATTACCAAAGAAAAAAAAATATTTTGGGAAATGCTTATGGCGATTTGGAATGATTGTGTCAGTCTTGTTTAACTCTGTGTCACACATGCGTACTACAGAAGTGTGTTGGAGGCTCTGCTCATGAGGTAAACTGGGAGAAAGCTTTGGATTAAACAGGTTCCAACCTCTTCCTCTTCTGGCCCTAGTGTGGAGGAGGAGGAGGCCTCTAAACAGCCATGACGATGCTTCTGGTCCACCCTGGAAGCCACATCCCTTCTGGTCAACCCACTTTATAAGAGACAATGCAACCTGAATTAGGCATTCATTCAACAGACTGTGTTAGATGGAGCCAGAATGCCCTCAGAAGCCATCAAAACCGGATCACTGAGACAATCCTATATGACCTTATTTTGTTATTCCTTTCTTCGTTCTCCTTCACTTTATTACAGTTGCTGCAACTAAACAGGGATCTCTCTGGGGACCCCAACACTATGTTCTGTCCTGCTTCCTTTCGTTCCACACTTTAAAGTAAATGGTTACACATTTCTACCACTCTCGTATCTAATACCTGTCTGATTGGACTTTCATTGCATTCAGTATGAACGGCACAGTTGTCTCAGTAAGGTTGTCTGGTGACTCCAAACTGGCTCTGTCTGAGTATGTGGTGTCAGAAGAGATCTGACTTACAATGGACTGGCATCCAAATCTGGGTGCATTCCTGCCGCTAAACAACCCAGCATTAAAATAAGCCGGGCAATAAATAACTACAGAAAATAAACATAGACCATCACTAGCTTTTGATTTATCTACAAAATATTCTTTTGTAGCTGACCTCATTGGTTACTCTAATGAATTGGAGAGTTGCTGTTAGGGTTACATGGGGCTCTGTTTTTATCTTTTGTTTTACATCATTTTTAATGTTTGTTTTTTGAGTTGTTTTAAGTTTTGAAATGTAATTATTTTTTGTAATTTTCCTCGGCTAATTGTTTTCTATTTTTATTTTTTGTTAATGATTAATTTTTGAATGCCATTTTGCCTTTTAGTTATAGAGCCTGAGGTTTCGACGCCCAATCTTGTAGACGTGCTGCTGTCTTTTCCTTATTTAAGAAGACTTTGAGCTAAAGTCTAATCACTGGGACAATGAGTTCCTCTCTGCTGTTTCCAACACACAGAAGGCACTGTATTTTCTAATTGTAGATAGATAGATAGATAGATAGATAGATAGATAGATAGATAGATAGATAGATAGATAGATAGATAGATAGATAGATAGATAGATAGATAGATAGATAGATAGACAGATAGATAGATACTTCATTTGTCCTCAAGGGGATATTAAAACTTTACAGAATTGCAAGAAAAATATTATAACTAACCACAGCCCCCCCAAACATACACAAGACCTGGCTTGTATAATAAGAGAGCTGCTGTCGTCTAATAACAGAATTGTAGGTGGCACTAAGGTGTTCAGGTGGTGGATGAATTATGGTTTGTTAAGCTTGACATGATTGTATGGAATGTTGTTTTCTTCAAATAATATTATTATTATCTAGTTGTTATCTTGGTTTCTCGTATTTCTGTTAAAAGACTCACGGGGGTCCGCTGGAGCCAATCCCAGCCAACACAGGGTGCAAGGAAGGAACAAATCCCTGGGCAGGGCGCCAGCCCACCACAGGGCACACACACCAAGCACACACTAGGGACAATTTAGGATCGCCAATGCACCTAACCTGCATGTCTTTGGGCTGTGGGAGGAAACCGGAGCACCCAGAGGTAACCCACGCAGACACGGGGAGAACATGCAAACTCCACAAAGGGAGGACCCAGGAAGCGAACCCAGGTCTACTTACTGCGAGGCAGCAGCGCTACCACTGTGCCACCATGCTGCCCTGCTTATAAATGTAAATATCATAATTTGGTTTAATATAATCATTATTAGTGTGAATGTCCAAGAAGGAGAACAGCCTCTGGCCTACCATCCAGGTGTGAAACTATCCTCCTTCCTGACTGAAGCCCAGAGCAGCAGGACACACGGGTTTGCCAGCTCAAAGAGGAAACAACTTTATGCCCAGCCGGAATAATATGATGGTTGGACAAGCAGAAGCTAGAAGTTGGGAGCAGCTCCATTTCCCCTAAGGCAGGTGGCAGTGGTCCTCTTGTGGTGGCCCAGTTGGGACACACACAGGGGTGCTTCAGAGCTGGAGTCAGGAAGTGCAACCCTGTCAGGGTCCCTGGGTGCCAATAGAGGGCACTGTCAAGGGAGGACCTTCCTGCTTTCCATATGACCCGGAAGTGCTACTAAAAGGACACATTGTGGCACCAGAAGAATTCCTGTGACAGGCTTGAAAAGGAGCCCGCTGCCTCACACTGGGGAGTCAGAGTTGGGAGGCACTCGATTAGAGGACAGAAGAATTAGATTTATATTGTGGTTTATTTATTGATCTTTGTGCAGGTGATTGTTAAAAGGTGTCTTGGGTGAATAAATATCTTTTATTTTATCCCAGTATTGTGTTGCGCATTATTGTGTCTGAGGTTTGGGGTACAGTGACACCCCCGGTGGTTACATCAGAGTCCTTAATTTCAAAGAGTTTTTCGTGGTTCCTTTTACTTTTCCTCCCAAAAAAAATCATCGTAACAATTATGAAGCTTTGAAATATTGTCCTTTCAAACGGGTTTAGTTTACATGTGCCCTGTTGTGCTGTCAGTGTAAAGTAAAAAGCAGAGCTTGCATTTTTTGTGTTAATTAAATGAATTTTTATAGTGGGCCTTTGGGTGTTCAACAAAAAGAGTAAATATAACCAAAAGTTGTCTGACTGTTCATAATATAATGTAATAGCATGTCAAATAAAAAGATGGACATAAAAAATATTCTAGGATCACTACCCAATATACAGTATGTTTCACCAAAGAGATTTTTTATCCTTCAACATTTTCAGCGCTAATCAGACAGAGCATCTCAGTCAGTCAGAGCATTGGATTTCCTGCATTTTAAGCGATAAAAGATTACATCAGTAAACGCAGGAACTCAGGGTGCATAAATGAAATTACCTCCATGATATTCTTTCAACAACTAGTTTCAACACTTTTAAAAACAATATTTTTTCCAACCACAAGACTGTACTGAATACATGAACTTCAACAAATCTTTCACCTACTTAACATCCTAAAACTGAACCTTTCCCAAACGGTATTTCAAAGAAATGAGCAGTCAGCTTACTGAATGAACATAACCATATAACCACATTGTTTATAAACAATATTAAAGTTATAATAGTGTATTTAACTTAGCAACACTTCTATTAACATTCCCAGTCTATAGACACAAAATGCAGACTGCCATCACCTCACTTTGATGCCTCACACTGCGTGGCACTCTCAGAACAGAGCAAGAACATCATCTGCCGAACTGCTGAATAAGTATGTGCAAGTAACAAAGCTGTAGTCCTTGACCTGTATTTATTCATAAACATCACTTCTCTTTATGAAAGGTTGTTATGCAGGCCAACAAACACCACCCCTTGAGATAGATAGATAGATAGATAGATAGATAGATAGATAGATAGATAGATAGATAGATAGATAGATAGATAGATAGATAGATAGATAGATAGATAGATAGATAGATAGATAGATAGATACTTTATTAATCCCAAGGGGAAATTCACATACTCCAGCAGCAGCATAATGATAAAGAAACAATATTAAAGAGTGATAAAAAATGCAGGTAAAACAGACAATAACTTTGTATAATGTTAACATTTACACCCCACCCCCGGGTGGAATTGAAGAGTCACATAGTGTAGGGGAGGAATGATCTCCTCAGTCTGTCAGTGGAGCAGGACAGTAACAGCAGTCTGTTGCTGAAGCTGCTCCTCTGTCTGGAGATGATACTGTTTAGTGGATGCAGTGGATTCTCCATGATTGACAGGAGCCTGCTCAGTGCCCGTCGCTCTGCCACGGATGTCAAACTGTCCAGCTCCATGCCAAAAATAGAGCCTGCCTTCCTCACCAGTTTGTCCAGGCCTGAGGTGTCACTCTTCTTTATGCTACCTCCCTAGCACACCACCACGTAGAAGAGGGCACTCGCCACAACCGTCTGATAGAACATCTGCAGCCTCTTATTGCAGATGTTGAAGGACGCCAGCCTTCTAAGGAAGTATAGCCGGCTCTGTCCTCTCTTGCACAGAGCATCAGTTTTGGCAGTCCAGTCCAATTTATCTTCCAGCTGCACTCCCAGGTATTTATAGGTCTGTACCCTCTGCACACAGTCACTTCTGATGATCACAGGGTCCAGGAGGGGCCTGGGTCTCCTAAAATCCACCACCAGCTCCTTGGTTTTGCTGGTGTTCAGATGTAGGTGGTTTGAGTCGCACCATTTAACAAAGTCCTTGATTAGGTCCCTATACTCCTCGTACTGCCATAAAAATAAAAATAAGGACTAGTACTCTAAAAGTAAAATAAAGGACTGTGTTTAGCTGAAGTTCTTTTAACGCTGATTGCTTAAATTCAGCTGAAAGTAACTTTTTTGGAGAAAAAGCAGCAAATTTCAATTAAACTTTTCTTTTATTCTCTTCAAACGAAATGTCCTGAAGCTGTAAAGGAAAAGTGAAGACCAATTCTTTATTTCATGGTGGTAAGAGTTTTCACTCACATGTGGTCTGGCATCAGTTTTTTTCAGATGTACTTAATACTTTTAAACAGCCTCGGGCCTAGGGCACAAAATAACCTAGCATTGGCACCGGGTGAAGTGAGATTTTTAAATAAATAATTGGGTCCCAGAGCCTGCATACTCTGAACAGGTGCAGGTGAGCACATGCCAGCACCACTCCAGGGTTGATTGGGGTGCTTGGCTGATTGCACATTCACATGCAAATGAAAGCAGATCACTCAGGTGCCTCATTCACACCTCAGAGTAGGTGGAGGACAACATCTGCACCCAATTGGGCAACATAAAAGATTGAGAGGATCAAAGAAAAGAGAAAAGAAAGAACGGAGGTTAAGGAACAAGAAAGAAGCAGGATGGTGAGGAGCGGATGCGGTAAAGAATGGAGGCAGGTAGTCAGGAGTATACCCGAGGGGAATGAGAGGCAGGCCTGCAATCGTGAAAGAGCAATGCAGAGGAGTAGGAGCGGTCCCATTGTACGGCATCTCCCTCTTAACACCAACGGACTGGCAGAGGGAGACGTGATTGGGGTTCGGCAGGAAGTCCTGCAGATGCCAATGCACTGACAGTAGGACGCCAAACCACGTCCTCCTTTAGCAAGGTCCTTGTTGAATAAGCTAAGGAGATACCATATTTTAGGAAAATGCATTGGGCTTTGTGTTTAAATGGACGGACAGATTCTTGTTGTGATTTTAATCTTGTTTTATTAGATCTATTATTTGGATTATCACTTTGCTTTTTATTATTTATGTATTGATGGACAATCTGTTTTTGCATTGCACTTTTTGAACACTTTGGATTGGTTTTAATAAAAGCACTTGTCACCTTTGCACCAAGCCCTTTGTTGACGGTGAGTGTCCTTATTTGCCTGGCTCATCTCAGTTAATGACTATCGACAGTCCCAGCCAGATTCAAGAGGCTTCTGGAAGCAACCAGGGAGCTTGGAGACAATCCAGGCTGTCACACATTCTTAAAGTAGAATCTTAAACAAAACTGCAATACTTGATTACAGGAATGTAGAAGTTACTTCCTTAAGTTAATCCAACATATTTTGTATCTCATTGTCAGGTTGTCTTTTTATCTAAACTTAAAAACAATGACATAATTAAAGGAATCAAATGGAACATTTAAAGAAAGCAAGAGCTGAGGATACCACTTAAAAGTAAAACATAAGAAACTGGAGTGACCTGGGGCCTCATGCAAAACGTCATGCGTAGAATTCACACTAATACATGGCGTATGAACAAAAGGAAAAATGTTCGTACGCACAAAAAAATCCAGATGCATAAATCTGTGTGTAAGCCAACTTCCACGTTCTTCCGCTACATAAATCCCAGTCAGCGTGAAAAGTAACACACGTGCATGCGCCTGCTGCCACTTCCCAATTCCTCCCAGAATTATGCCTCTTTGAATGTGCAAATCAATATAAATAGCCCTTAAACTCAGCGTTCTGTGAAAAGGCAAAAGCATGGGGGGAAATAGAAGAATTTCAGCGAATACCAAGTGGAGGCAAGGAAAAACATACTATTTGTTGGTTTAAACGGTATAAACAACAAAAGGAAGTTGATCAAGTGTCATAGAGTGTCAGAGAAACTTGAAAGCTGAAGTTCATAAAGTCGCACAGTGCACAAAATAAAAAAGAAGTTGTCAGATATCAAAGTCACCATGAAAAGACGAGTCGTAGCCCACCGTCTGATTATTAGGGTACAGAAAAAAGAAAAAAAAATAGGGGACATTGTGGGAAAAAAGCTCGAAATGTCAACTTTTATCTTGAAATTTCCAGTTTAATCATGTAGTTTATTTTGTCATTAAAGTAGAACATCATAAACTTCATCTTTAAATAAGTTTAATTTATTAGTTTCTCAAATCCCATCGTCACTAAAGTATTGTTTTGTATGTGTTCTTCTATGTGCTGTATGTGTGTAAATCACTACGTGCTTCTTAAACCGGCTTTCTCTTCCTCCGACAGAACACAGAATCCATTACATTCATGATATTACAGCTCTCTGAATAATTAAAATATGGAGATGTATACTTGATATCATTTTTATGATGATAGGCGTTAAAGCATGTTATTAAACATGTGAACACGGTGGCGCAGTGATAGTGACGAGCTGGCGCCCTGTCCAGAGATTGTTCCTGTGCCGTGCACGACCTTGAGATGAAAAAATTTATTGCAGCAGTACTGTCTCTTTCAAACATACTAACCCCCAATTCCTGTCCTTCCTTTTCTTTCTCCAAGTATACCACTTGGTATTCGCTGAAATTCTTCTATTTTCCCCCATGCTTTTGCCATTGCCTTTTCACAGAACGCTGAGCTTAAGGGCTATTTATATTGATTTGTATATTCAAAGAGGCATAATTCTGGGAGGAGTTGGGGAGTGGCAGCAGGAGCGTGCACATGCATTACTTTTCATGCTGACTGGGATTTATGTAGCGGAAGAACGTGAAACTTGGCGTACTCACAGATTTACGCATCTGGATTTTTTTGTGCATACAAACATTTCTGCTTTTGCTCATACACCTTGTTTTAGTGTGAATTCTACGCACTGTGTTATGCATGAGGCCCAAGGAGTATTACAATCATTTTCTTTCATTATTGTCTTTCTCAGTTTTCCTGTATGCATAACAGGCCCAAGTGTTCAGATTTCAAATAGGGTCTGACAAAATGGCAAAGAGTTTGCAAAAGAGGAATAGTCGTTCCAAGCTTTGGCAAAAATGCATAGAACTTCCAGCCATACAGAAGAAGATGACAAAAGAAACTTAAAGAGGAGAAAGCACTTTTGTGGACAGGTCAAGGCACCTTTCCCGCTTCAGTTTCTTCCACTTCTACTTTTATTAAATCTGTGTGGCTAAGTCAGGTCTTATTTTACCTCTTCTCAAACCTGAAACATATCGATCACAGCAATCCTGGAGCAGAGAACCACTTTCAGTTCACCGTTACTATCCCAGACTGATTAGTCTGATCTGTCCAGCTCTCCTACTATCTTTGCTGACCACCTAGACTGCAGTAATCCAAAATGAAGCAGCAAGAATTTTAACTGAAAAAGAAAAGCTAAGCATCTGGTCTTAGTATCATTACATTGGCTGCCTGTGTCCTTTAGGACTGACTATACGATACTCTTACTTGTATAAGAGGTTCTGAACAATCTAACACCTTCTGGAGTGTGTGATCTCCTAAATTTCTAATCATAATCTTAGATCCTGGACCACTGGCTTTTTGTGTATTCTGTGAATGAAACATAAAAGAACTGGCAAGGTGGCATTGTGCTTTTATGTGCTGTCTTTTGTAACTCTGTTTAGCCATTATTATTGCAAAACAATTTAAGCTACTTTCATGTGTGAAAATGTGTTATATAAATGACTGTTGTTGTTGTTATTTTGCCAGTCACAAAGAATGTTAAGGTTAATTTTATGCATGAGTGAATTAATGTTATATTAATGCAGCCATGGAGGTGTGCTGAATGTCCAATTCATCTGTGTCTTGATTAGGAAGGTTTAGGCCTGTCATTAATGATAGACAGAACAAACAAACAAACAATTTGTCCCCAGGAGGAAATTTGCAATTATACAGAAGCTGAATAAATAATGCTATTATTATAAACAACAAAACCCTCTGAAATACACACCAAAATGACTATAAAGAAAGAAAAACTTAAAAGTAAGAAAACATCTGACTTGGCAGTCACAGTGAGACATTATGCTGATGTATTGCTGTTGGTATAAAGGAGCTTCAGTAGCATTTCTTGCCACACTGCTGCTGAATAATTCATTGGCTGAAAATCCTCACTGTTAATGTGTCAGAGACAGAATGTGCAGCATTGTTCATAATGGCACTCAGTTTTGTTTGAATTCTCTCCTTTGCTACGACCTCCAGTGTATCCACAGTGCATCCTGTAACTGAGCCTGCTCTTCTAATTAGCTTGTTGATTCAGTGGGCCTCTCTTGAAGTGTTGTTACCAGCCCAGCACACCACAGCGAAGAAAAATGCAGTGGCCATGATAGAGTTGAATGAAAGATGTCATCATCCACTGTGGACTATGGCCGGCAGCTTATCCCGGCCAATACTTCCAAGCCGCCAGGTGGAGCCCTTCCTGCAGTGTGGAGATGCCCCGAATTCCAGCAGGGCATCATGGACCTTGGAGTTTTCCTTCACAGCCCTGCTGGATACCATGGGGGCCATCAGAGGATGCTGCAGGGAGGCTCAAGGACATGCATTATCCGTATAGTCCAGAAGTACTTCCCTGTCACGAGGACGGAAGAAATAAAGTACTTCCGGGCTAAAGAAGAAGAGTTTTCTCCTGACCTGGAAGGGCTGGGTAATCACATGGTCCCGATTTGTTGGGACCTTATTTTTGTTATTTTACAGAAGCCTGTCTTCCTGAATCTGACAGTGAGTCGGGATCCTACTTCCCACCTGAGGAAGATGGCCGTGATGACGAGTTGTATTGCCGATCTAGGACTCTGAACCTTTGAAGCCTATTCTACCGGAGCAGTCACATGGACTACCCCGAGGCAGGCTGGGGAGACCAAGATGGCAATAAAGACTCACATGACCACGAAGGTATCGTTCCATTTGCTGAAACAAGACACATGATCTCTCCCGAAGGATTGTGGGAAGGAGAAGGTCAGCGTCTGTCCGTAGGTGAGGTCACCGTTTCCCCAACGGAATCGAGCTCCCTGAAGGGGAAGGGGGACATGAGCGCAGCAACGCCAGACACAATTAAAAATAAAGAGGGACGGGATATGACTGAATGGTCCGCCACTAAATTAGAAAAGGCGGATCGCAGTCGGCCAGCGGCGGCACCCCGGACCTCTATAATTCTCAACTCCAATTCCCTCCAGTGCCAGAGGCGGGCGTGCTCATTGGCTCCTGGCCAGGAGGTAGGGCTGATGATGGCTCGAATCCACCTCTGGCCGAGTTAAATAATAATATTAATATGTGCAAGCTGGAAACATTGATCCACCCCGTACAAAGTTTCTTCCAGATGCTGTAGGACGTGAAGAAACTCGTCGAAGAACTGGGAGCGATGGCTGAAGTGCCTTTAAGAAAGGTAGACACATACCTGTGGCAATTGGGTCGGGAGGCTCCCGTATTAATTGATTCGGTGGTACAGGTAAGTGAGACCTGTACTGTACAGAATAGAGGGATGCAGAGTGAACCGGGCCTGCGATTGATTAATAGCGGGTGCCAATTCTCTGTGAGCCCTACAAGGGTGTCAAGTACATTGACCGAGTGGGCGGGGGAAGAACCGATCGAGCTGGAGCAGCTGAATAGTGCTGTCTCCCGGAGCGATGTGGTTCTAAAGACGCCGCCACCGGAAAGGGGTACACAGACAGTAAAAGGGTTCTCTCTTTCCCATAGAGAGACCCAAACTGTGGACAAGCCCCAGAGTAAAAAGGAGATCCCAAAAATGAAACAGTGGTCTCCTGACAAACTAGAAAAGAGAGCTGAGAGCTCAGGGGTGGCGGTAGAACCCTCCTCAGAGGAAAAAGGGACAGAGCCAGAATTTCCCAAGTGTTTCCAGTCTCGCAGAGGGATACAAACAGGGGGGCGGCGGCTGTGCTACGAATGCCGCTGGCCGGGCCACATATGGCGAAGTTGTCCTCGGAGGACAGGGGATAAAATATCTCATTCATATAATGTTCCCCCTAGGTTCTCCCGAGAGTGTTCAAGACGTTGCCAAGACCCAACCAATAGATCCTCCTGGAGGAAGATGTCTCTTTAGGGGCTGGCCGCTTCAAACCATTGTTCTTCGCTGGGGGTGGGGGGGTGGGGGTTGTCGGGGAGTATTGTGGTATTGTGGAGTTATCCCAGCCAATACCCCCAAGCCGCCAGGTGGAGCCCTTCCTGCAGTGTGGAGATGCCCCGAATTCCGGCAGGGCATCATGGACCTTGGAGTTTTCCTTCACAGCCCTGCTGGATACCATGGGGGCCACCAGAGGATGCTGCAGGGAGGCTCAAGGACATGCATTATCCGTATAGTCCGGAAATACTTCCCTGTCACGAGGACGGAAGAAATAAAGTACTTCCGGGCTAAAGAAGAAAATGAGTTTTCACCTGACCCGGAAGTGCTGGGTAATCACATGGACTGAAGGATCAGAATTACTTCCGGGTCAAGGACTATAAAAGACTGTGGGAAACACCAGAGTGTTGAGCTGAGTTGGGAGGAAGGGTGACAACGCGTCTGGGGGTGGAGGATTGATTATTGATTGTGAGTATTGTATTGTATTGTGGAGTGGAGGGTGCTTGGTGCACATTATTGTCCGAAAAAAATTATTTATTGGACTTTTATCTGGTGTTTGGCTTCTGATCTGGGGGTTCAAGGGGACGACAGCGCCCCCTATCTGCCACACCACATTAAAGGGTGGTGGTAACCGGTGGTGGTGGTTGTTGTTGTTCTTCTTCTTCTACTTCTTCATTTTTCCCACTTCTGTGTGGGGCTGATATGCTTCTTTAAACACCAGTCAAGTCCCTTTTCCTTCACATCTTCCATTACTTTATCCATTCACCTCTGCTTTGGCCTTCCTCGCTTCCTGTTCCCTTTAACTTCCATTCCCATCATTCCTTTGCCCACATATTTATTGTCTCTCCTTATCACATGTCCATACCATGTCAAACTACTTTCTTGTATGTTTTTAGATATCTCTCCCACTTTTGTTGTACCTCTGCTTGTCTCGTTTCTTACTGTCCATCTTTGTAACTCTACACATCCATCTCAACATTCTCATTTCTGCCACATCTTGTGCTCCATTTTATGCCCATGTCTCACCTCCATTCATCATTGCTGGTCTTACCACAGTCTTAAAAACCTTTAACCTTCTCCTTAATTCTTCGATCACACAACACTCCGGATACCTTCTTCCAATTGTTCCATCTATATTGCACTCTATGGGTTATTTCTGCATGTAACTTTCCATCTAGGGCTACCACTGTTCCTAGATATTTACATTTATCCACTTTTTTAACATCTCTCCCTACAGGCTAACTTCTGAATCCTGATAATCATTAAACCTTATATGCTCTGTCTTCTTCCTATTTATCTTCATCTCTCTGTCTTCCAAAGCCCAGAATCTTCAGTGCCCTTCCTTATATAGTTTCTCTGTGTTATGAGACCAGTTCAACCTGTCATTAATATGGACCCCCAAGTATTTGTAAGAGTGCACTACCTCAACATCCTCTCCCTGAAAAGTGATAGGATACAGAGGCTCTTTGGTGTGGTGAAAGTCAATAACTAGCTCCTTGGTTTCACTCATGTTACATTGCAGAAAATTCTTTCTGCACTAACAAAGTTCTCCATTTAAGTCTTATCCCGCTTATCGATACACCCCATAAGTGCAGAATTATCTAAAAGTTTTAGATAATCCAACTCTACCCACAATAAAAGCAGTTAGGACAGCAGGGTTCCAGTTTGAAGGTGAATAGTTCTTGAGTTCAGCTACAGCCATTTTAGGAATACGTTCTGTATTTAGTTTAATAACACCCAGGCAATAATATCGTTGATTCACAATATGAGCAAGTCAGTGGTTAAAATGCAACCAGGACTGATCAACGTAAAAAGATCAGGATCACCCTTGAACATGAGGGGATGGTAAATTATGTGGAAAGGTTCACAATAACAGTTAGTAGGTGTAAACTTTTATATAAATGTCTTATATCATCATTCTTACCTGGAGCCACAATTAGAAAGTAAATTGCATTCATAGTTTTATTTGATCTGAAAAGAGTTCTCAAAACTTACGCACTGCTTTACACTCTATTTTTAACAATTTGGACCATACAGGAATATTGTACCCCATACTGTAAATATACAATGATGCACCGTAATTGACCAGGGAATGTGTAATCCGTAAACAAACTAAACTGGCATTTGGCAAAACAGTTGGATGAACTTTTGTGAAAAGGGCAATTTATAATTTAAAGTTTGAAACTAGCAAAATCAGAAATCTGAAGTTCTTTTAAGTTTTATTTTTTTGATGAGTATGAGGAGTCTTACCTTTACTTATCTTGAAGATCAGACGAGGAATATGGCAGCCTCTGGGTATTAAATTAGCCGGTGCCCATTATGTCACGTGTTGCAGAGGCAAACAGGCAAAGCCACAATGAGCAAATTGATTTATGCATCAAAGCAAACCAACAACCCCTAGCAATATACATGATGCATTAATAAGATGTAATTTAATGCATCATTAAAATACAAAAAACAAAAATAAAATTAACAACAAAAATGAAACCGGGGAAATTTCTAGAAGACTCATTACAGCGGCTGTAAACGCAAGCAGGAGCAGGCGATATGTTCCTATTAATGGTTTGCATGGTGCAAGTACGTTACCCTTCTTTGTAGGAGACCATAATTATTTAAAAGGGAAGGAAATCTGCTGGAAGTAAATCTCTTAACATTTTATACAGTATATTGTGGTAAAAGTTAATTGTTTCCATGTCAGCCAGTCAACCCTAAAGGGTGCAAGGCCTTGTTTTGCAATTCACCTCGACAACAGTGCTTCTTAATTAGATGATGATTGTGCCGCCACTTTTATTTTATTCTTTATAGAATATAAATATCTTTTTTGATACAGCAGAAAATGTACTTTTTTGTAAAAGTAAGATGTAAGATTTATACCTCTTTTTAATGACACGGTATTCAGTATGCTAAACCCACAAAGTTGGTCAGGGTGGTTTTCTGCCATAGTTCTTTTAATGTGGTACTCATAAAGTATTGCTTTTGCATTATAATAAATAACCATATTCATTTAAAGATGTGAAAAATCAATTGATGGTGGCTTTAAGTATGTGACTCATTTTAAAGGGATCTTCAAGTTGTAGCATTTTGTCTTTTTTAGCTTGACTAACTGTATTTATACCAGACAATTTTCTGTAGTGCCGATTTCCAAAATGATTTCTTACAATCTTTGAAATAAGTGCGTCTGGAATCTGCCTATATGTAGACATGTTTAAAAACATTGAAAGTAATGTGCACCATATGTGCAGAAAGGTCCTGATGCTTCATCTTTCGCCCTGACTTAGCATATCCTGGGAAAAAAAGAGCTCTGGCAGATCAAGTGATAGGTCATAACTTTTATATCATGAGTCTGTCACAGGTATGATGACAGATGGAACAAGACATGAATGCTCTACTCTGTCTGCAGAGACTGCACTGTCAGCACTGCTCTGGGGATGGTAGAGGCTTACTCTTTCCGTGCTAAAACAATATTGCATTTATATTACATTTCACTAATATGCTGGGTGGTGCAGTGGTTATAGCTGTTGACTAAAAGTTCTAGTATCATGACTCCGAATCCGGTGCCGGTCCTTCTCCATTAAGAGCCCACATGTTTTCCCCATGTCTGAGAAAGTTTAGCTCTGGGTACTCGGGTTTTTCCATCTCATCCACAAGACATGAGATTTAGGATGATTGGTGGTTCCAAACTGGCTCAGTGTGGGAGTGTGTAACTGTCTGTCTGTAGCCTTCTTTGTGCCTGCTGCTGACTTAACTTGATTGCATGGTAGTCAATGCTGCTATGGGACATACAGTCCTACAGTGTATGCATTCTGCTGAATCATTACAGAACGACTTTGACAGCCTACAGGCTTGGGCAGATGAAATGTAATTTAAGTATATGTAAGGTATGACACCTTACAGAAATGTTAGTTTTGAATGCACAATGGGAGGTCTGAAAATTGAAAGTACAGTGGAACCCCGGGTTACGAGTTTAATCCGTTCCAGAACCGAGCTCGTAACCCGAACGAATTTTCCCCATTTAAAATAATGGAAATGAGATTAATCCGTTCCAGCCCTCCCAAAAAGTCCCCAAAATATCATAAATAATGGAAAAAAAACATGTTTTTAAATAAGAAACAAACATCAAAATATTGCATTAGTAAATATAGTTAAATAAAAGATAAACCAACTTAATGATGCGAGCTTTCTTGCTTATGACTGTTTCAGTAAGCATATCTCCTGCCAACTCTTTCTCTTTTATCCACAATAACAGCAGGTTTTCCATTTCTTCGTGGATAGCCGACCTTTGCTGTGTAATTACGGTCATGCCTTTTGCTACTTTTACACTCTTTATGGTCTCCTTTTGCTTTAGTATTGTGCATATCGTGGACGTACTGTGGTCGTAAATTTTGGCGAGTTCCATCACACGCACACCTCTCTCATGCTTTTCTATAATTTCCTGCTTCAACTCGACTGACAGCATCCTTTTCTTCTTGCTGCTGTCCTTTCCACTTCCTACCTTCTTTGGAGACATGGTTAATGCCCAATATGTATGAAACACACACAAAAAAGTTCAAGAAACGTGGATGTACTACGATAAGAAGAGCGATACATCTTTCCAGCGCGCGGTAACACGTGAGAAGGAAGAGATGCTGTGATACCAGAGAATTGTGGGTAAAAGAGGATTCTGGGTACAAGTACTGTACAGTAGTAGTACGTAGGACAGTAAAGGAATGGTTGGGGTAAGCCTTTGAAACGGCTCTGGGTAGAAGGGGTAGAGGTTTCCGGGTAAGAAAGGCGAAGCGGAAACTAGCGGTGACATATCGGAGCTCGGCTCGTAAACCGGGCAGAAATTTTGCTCGGGTCGCGGCTCGTAAACCAAATTACTCATATACCGAGCTGCTCGTAAACCGGGGTTCCACTGTACTGCTAATAGGAAGGATACTCATCGTGGACACTATCACCTTCCAGACAGTATTCAGAAGCCATTAAAAAGTCTAACAGAGTGTTAGGTTATATAGAACAATGTGTGGAGTACAAGTCCAAGGAGGTTACGCTCAACCTTTATAACGAACTGGTAAGGCCTCATCTGGAGTACTGTGTGCAGTTTTGGTCTCCAGGTTACAAAAAGGACATAGCAGTGCTAGAAAAGGTCCAGAGAAGAGCGACTAGGCTGGTTCCAGGGCTACAGGGGATGAATTATGAGGAAGATTAAAAGATCTGAGTCTTTTCAGTTTAAGCAAAAGAAGATTAAGAGAAGACATGATTGAAGTGTTTAAAATTATGAAGGGAATTAGTACAGCAATCGAGACTGTCACTTTAAAATGAGTTCAACAAGAACAAGGGGACACAGTTGGAAACTTGTTACGGGTAAATTTTGCACAAACATTAGGAAGTTCTTCTTCACACACAGAGAATCATAGACACTTGGAATAAGCTACCAAGTAATGTGGTGGGCAGTAGGCCTTTAGAGACTTTAAGTGGCTAGGATTGGCAGGCTTTATCTCCTGTTTTTAGCTAAATTTTTCTAATGTTAATTTTTCTCATTCTAAACTTGAGGTGTTGCCTCTTCAGTTTAGGCAAGTCATAGCCAATAGATTTTCCTGAGAAGCGTGTAGTTGCTAGGATCTTGTTTTAATAGCACTTAAATCTATATGTCTGTGTTTTGTCAGATGATGACAATGTTAAACGGTAACAGAATGATCTAATGCCTCTCAAGACAGACCAGAACCCAGCATCCCATTTTTTTTTTTTTTTGATGATAACAGTGCCTGAATTTGCACATGTCATTAGATATTATTAACTGGGTAAACAGAAAATTCTGGTATGGTCCCACTAGAATGTTCATACCAAAACCGCCACTAATCTACAGTAAAATTCTGACGACTCTGACATTTTTAAAATTTTACTCTGTTTAACTAAAGCAATTAAAAAACTGTTTGTGTATCAGAAACATACATTTATTCAGTAAATATGCTTCATTTTTATTTTGGCCTTTGTGGTGGTAATTAAATTAAGCTATAAAGTTTTTTATATACAACCAAAGATTGACCAGCTGAAGTATTATTTTAAACAAAATTTTAAGTAGAAAATATTATCCCTCATTTATTTAAAAACATTTAATATTTGCTTACAAATATTTGAATTCAGAATGCATTTATTGGAATCAGCAGCACACATTGTCACAGAAAAGATGCAAGTTCTGCTTAATAATTATAAAGGCAGAATAGGACCTACAGTATGAAGGATAAGAACACCATCAGACTTGACTGTGATGTCGAGAGAGTATGGCGCAAATCAGTACGATAAAAGTGTCTGACGCTGTTTGGCTTTAACATGCCCAATTACATAAATGAAGTAATGATTCATAGTCATACAGCAGGAAAAAATCATCAGGCAGAGACTTTTCTTTCAGACCTCCATTTTTGGTATACTTTATTAATCCCTAAGGGGAAGCTGTCTTTTTGTGTGACCTTTGAAACTGCATTTTACAAGACATTTCTTAAATAAAAGAGGGCACTAAATATGTGAAAAAGAAAACAATATGAGCGCTTTTGTTAACAGGTTAGCACAGATTTATCAAGCAAAGGTTTGTTTAATTAATAAATTGTACAGCCTAATATGGTTTGAATTCACTTTGTGTCTGTGAACATACTAATATGAATGCTATTTAACAAGGCTTTCCCATATTTAAACAGATTAAAGGCAGTTACCAAATGTTTATTACAAATGCAAAAACAGATCATTTTGCAAAGATCTGAAGATCAGGATTTCTTTCATTTCAGTAGTCTCCTTCTAGCCCCTGTAAAGCACTAAGGCAATCAGTCAAACTACCTTGACAGAGTTATGACACACTCCGTTTAAATTAAAGCTAAAGACCGGTCATCTCTTACTGGTTTTCTAAAATTGTACTTCTGATTAGAACTAATAAATAGACTTTACTTGCACCATGAGCTGGAGACATTCAATCATCATTCTGTGTTACTTTTACCTTTTGGCACTTTATTATTAACACTTATATTAACACTTACGCTGATAGCTATCCAGAAAGAGATGCCATCCTATGCAAAATTAACAAAACCACTTTCTATAGCTCACGACGCCAGGGCACATCTAAATGACAGTGGGCAACACAACCTTTATTTGAACATTACAGAAGAGAAAAATTAGAATTAGTCTAACTAATCTATAACTTATATGAAATGCCACTTGATTCTACAGTATTGTTTTTTTTTTTGTCTGTCAGTGTCTTTGTGCTTCATGTCATATGCAGGAGTGTGTTTTTGGCATGCTACATATGCTGTATCATTGCCTGGTTCATGTCACAGGCACCATTTTTCTACATCACTCTGTTTCCTAGTCTAAAATCTTCATTATATAAAAGAAAGGGAAAGTATGTTTTAGCAGCAAAAGAACTTGAAAAAGAAAAAAAAAATACAAATGATTATTTTGGGCTTTTGACTAGAGTGTCTTATACACTATGAGCTTTGATTTACCTTTACAATTTTGAATTACATGATAATGTACAGTATTTAGGTGTTGATCTTTGGTATTCTGCTAGCACTAGGTAACATGGCGTAGAGAAAAATAAGGGATCGGGAAATTAAATTAGTCAGAAGAAGAGCCAAAGCTCAAAAGTTTGAATTCAAAAGAATCGAGTTCTCCAAAGCCAAACTACTAACCAAAATCATTGTCAGTGATTGAAAGGAGGAGGATAGAGAATTGTAACAATTAATCAAGAAGAAGAGAACAGAAGAAAATATTTTGTGTGTTTGTATCCACAATCATGAATAGCAAGGGAGTGCATCATTCTGCCTGTAACAACGGTGAGGTTACATGTTGCTCACTTCTGGTTGTCCCTAACAGCCAGAGCAAAAAGTGCCGGTGCCCATAAAAAACAAAATATAGCCAAGATGTGAAAATAAATTAACAACAAAAGTAAAGTAAAAATAGACAGAAACAAAATATGTGTTTTAAAAAACACCAAACAGGTAATGAAACATATAAAAATGAGTGCTAAAAGGACCCAGGGAAGATTTTTAAATTAAAACCGATCCAAACGTTTGGGAAGTATAACAACCATGTGTTTACTTAGCTATCTGAGTAAACCATTCTATGTCACTAATTCAGAAAACAATATTAACTTAACAATTATGTTTGATGTAATCATCAGTTGAATCAAAACAACTGTACTGTCTGTGCTTGAGCCATGTTTCAGTTAGTCTCTCCTTAAGTACTGCATGATTCTCTATTCTTGATAGCAGCTCCTTTGCTAGATTGTTCTGTAATACTACAGTCTTGCTTTTAATTATACTGTTATTTTGATTTTTGATGATAGGAATTTTTCAGTTTGCTACTATACTCTAATCTAGTTTGTTCTGTTAAGTTCCTTTATATGCTGTAGGGTGCATATGGCACTATTTAAAACAAAGACTGCCTAAACGTATAGCCTGCTCAATTTACAGGACTTGATCCATCTGTTGATGTACAAAACCTAAAAAAGGCATAAAAATGAAACATATTAAATTGCTATTAATAGCGCAAAACCAAGACCTGTTAATGTGACAGGCACAGATGACGGAAATAAAACAATTTACACAACTAGCCTCTTCAGCATTATTCACATTTTATTTAATGATACTTTATAGACATACTCATGTTTGACCAAAAGGTTTTATAGGCCATTTGTAATCACATTTTTCTTTCAAGTTTCTCAGAATGCCCAATCCTGCAATCTCAGCAACCCAGGAATGCATGTGTGAATCTACTATGAAGAACTATAAAATACCTCAAGGGAAGCCACTGTGGTCAGCTATTTAAGGAAAATGATTTAAAAGCAGGAGGTTCATACAGTTGCTTAGAAACCTATTTCTGTATTTAAGTAGTTTTTAGTTTAGTCCCTGGTCCGCAATTAAGGTTTTGCTAACTGAAATCTGGAGTTCTTAACTTCTTGACAATCACCAATGATACTTCAAAATCCTCAGTATAAGTTATGCTGCCAATATTAAGAACACATGCTGGTTTTTAAAATATATGCTGCTTAACTAACATGCCTTGTAAAAGTATTCAAATTCTGCAAATATTGCTGTACTCGGTCTTGAGAACGGCAAATAGATATGTCTGACTGGCAGTAGCCAGAGCCTGGGCTCCCATCATCTCCCCATTTTTATCTGATGATGCCCTATAAGCTTATTGTGATCTAGTTGTTACTGGAACACTCATGACCTGGAGAAATCATTAAGAGCTCAGGTATTCCAGTTTAGGGGCCAGGTTACAAAGGGACTGAGTGTTTATAAGAATGTATTATTATGGCACTTTTTATCCTGAACAATTCTCATGTGAATGGCTAATGCAAAGGATGTGTACCATTCATGAATGTTTGAAGGTGTTTGCATAGGTAATAATCCTAAAGGAGATTCTCACAGATTGAGGGGCTTCATGCCAGGAATCCTTAAGCAAACTGCCAGACTCTTTAGAAGTAAACATTTAAAAACAATAACTGACTATCCCAAATGTGATCAGCTGTGACGAAGTGATATGACTAGACCCATAAAGAGTTGATAATACTGATTCTTTTGTTTTATTTGCCTATAGTAAAGTGCCCAGAGTATTGATGGTCTTCTCAACCCTTAAGTTACTGAACTGGTGTAAAAGACACCTTGGACTTGGTCAAGGAAGCTTGGTAGGAGCAAACAATTTGAAAAATTTGTATGGTGTGGTATGTGCAGTGGACATAAGCATGTTTGTACAATCATAATACTACGTGGAGTGAGTTTAAGCCAAGGTACAGGGTAATGGCATTGGTATCTATCTCCCACTCAAAACACTTTACACACTGGCAAGTCCCAAAGTTAAGAAAAGGCTTAGAGAACAAACGTATCACATCATTCTGCTATACCCTTTGGTCCCATGGAATGCATGCCGGGAAATGGGAAGGTGTTACTAAGACTTTCTTCTGAGAACCCCAAAATAAACGTTTGGACTTCAGCTATCATCTATTCAGAAAGATTGGTTGCAGGAGTTGTTAAATCAGATGATTGGTTTAACAAGCTTGATTTCTCACTGACCCAGGGTGGTAGTTTGGGAATTACCAAATCATATAACTGAGTAAAAATAGCCAGAAGTGGACTTGGAGTTTCAGAAAATTCCAGACATGGGTATAATATAAGAAGGTTAGTTTCCAGGAGACTATTGGTTTTGAAAATTCAATGCATGCATCATGATGAGAGACTTGTTTGGAGTCTATGACAATCTCATTGAGAGGCTTAGAGACACCCACTTCCCAACAATTGATATGATGCATTTTGCAAAGGAAACCACCTTTAGCTCTTCCACATGGATATTTGTTAATATCATGTTTTTCAATTTGGGCTTCATTCCAAAATTCTAATGGATGGCCTGGTGTGACCTCATAAAGCCTACCTTGACACTTACATAGGCAATATAATCCTTTGTCTTGTGGCCATACTTAATTCTGTTAAATAGGCCAGTTTTCAAATTAATCCTAAAAAATATTTCTTTGGACTCGCTGAAGGCAAGTATTTAGAGTACATATACATATTTAGTCAAGGGAAGGTTAAAGTGCAAGTGTTTAAGAATCAGGCAAATAATAAAAGGCTTAAGATGAAAGATAAAAGGCAAAACCTGCTAGAATCAATGTGGATTATTATATAACTGAAATACTACAGGGAGATTCACACAAAAGAGGCCCTGAATATTCTGCAATAACTCTCGCTAGGATGAAGCAATCTGAATGAAACAATGCGCAATGTGCTCCTCAGTATATGGAGCTTTGAACCAGCTGGGATGCCCGTGTTGGAGCAATGAGATAGGTGCTGGACAGCCGTCACAACGTTTAACCTTCGTTTGCAACTTCTGGGTGCATACTCCTTCACTCGACTTCTCATCAGGATGGTGGTGTACAGTATTGAGCAGTGTGTCTTCATGGGGTTACCAATTTGTTTACGTGATATCAGAATCAATTGGATGATCGTTGAGTTAACAGAAGGTTACTTCCAGCAAGATGGAGCAACGTGTCACACATTGGCAAGGAGCATGACAGAAATGGAGTCCTTCTTCAGCAACAGGGTAATTTCAAAGGGGCTTTGGCCACCACGGTCACTGGATCTGACACCACCAGACTTCTTCCTTTGGGGTATGCTCAAAGAAAAAGTATATAATCGGATTAAGCCTTGCACTGTGGAAGATTTGAAGGAAAACATCCAACGTGAAATTGCTACTATTCCCCCCCCGAGACGCTTGCCGATACGTTCAGGAACATGGAGCGTAGTGTCAAAATGTGTCTGGCAGAAAGCGGAAACCACTTCCAGCATCAGATGTAATGCAATCGATTACACATACGTAAAAGGTATATAGCGTATTTTTTTGGTTCAGATTGCTTCATCCTAACGGGAGTTACAACAGAATATTCGGGGCCTCTTTTGAGTGAATCTCCCTCGGTTGGAAGTTCACTCTAGTCACTGACCACGCTTCATTAGAGTGAATGGCTCATCACAACAGATGGTTAGGTGGTCTTTGGAATTCCGGCATTATCGCTGATGCTCTCCTCCACTGTCTCCCTTTGCCTCTTGTGTCCACAGTGTTTTGATGGAATGTGCTCTGACCAGAAAGTCACTGTGCCTCTGGTCTTATGGCATTGAATTATAGGAGAAGGGTTTGAATGTTGCACCAGTAGTCACATGTCAGTCCTCTTCAATTGCATCCCTGTAAACTCTCGCATGAAGAAAGACAAATAATCCCATCCAGTAATGCCCACGTTTATGCCTTTTAAAGCACCCGACGTGTATAAATGAGACTCTTATTTTGAGGGATCACTGTTGAGGTTGTCAGAAAGCTGCTTGGGTGCTTGTCTTAACACTGTCGCTTTGCCTGCTTTCTCTTTTTTACTCTTTTGACAAGTCCCTATTGTAGGTTGCCTAAATGACATAATTTATATACTTATATGCATTTGTCAGGTCAGTTTTAGATTTCTGTAGCCAATGAACATAATAAGACCAATAAATAAGACCCAATTCTGAGTATTCAGAACAAATTGTACACCTTTAGGAAATATTCACAGCTGCTGACTAAAAACAAAAAGCCATTTTAAATCAAATTAGCTGTAAAAGCACATGGAAACAAACGGTCACAAGGATGTAATATTTCACAGAATGCTGCAAAAACACTATATTAACCAGTCTAATAGTTCCTATTAAATCAAAGCACTACATCACAAATCTTGCAGAAAAGGAGATGCACATATAGTATTTTAGTATTGAGTTTTATGTTATGATAAGCAGTTAATTGAACATATTATTAAGTTGATGAGAATTACAGTTAATCGTTCTGTGGAGTCTGTTTGGCATTTTTTGTTTTCTGATCTTTTGAAAAGCCAAGTGCAGGTGAAAAATGCATCTGACAGTTCACAAAAATGTTAAAACTGCAATTAAAAGGTGATTAAGAGGTAAGGTAGTTATACTCAAGAAATGTCAGTAGTACAGATGTGTGGAAAAGTTGTTATGATGAACATCTACACAACTGTATAGGTTTGATTTTTGATATTTAAGCACAATGAGTACCTTCAGCCAACAAATTATTCACCAGAAGTGTGTCAAGAAACACTGCTGGGACTCCTTTACAACAACAGCAATATGACTACTTAGTGCCTCACTGTGACTGTAACTGCCAAGTCAGATGTTTTTCTTTTTAATTTTCTTCTTTTTCAGTCATTCTGGTGAGTGTGCTATAATGAGTCTGCATATATTTTTTATCTATTTATCTATCTGTCTAATCTATCAAGCATCTGTAAAAAGCCGACTTTCCCCCTGGGGACAAAGAAATTCTCCTATCATGCTTGCTGCCCTGCCCAGAAAGAGCTAGGAGGAGGAGGGAATGTATGAGCCCGGAAGGTAAAACGGCATCAAAAAACCAAGCCAAAATTCTAAACTAGAGGTCTGTTGTTTCTCCTCGGCCCAAAGAGAAACCAAAATTTGTTGTCAATAATCAAAGCCCATGATCAGTATACTAAAAGTTAAAGAAATGCACCTGCTATCTCTCAGGTTTAATATGAAATCTCAGATGGCTAGGAAGTGCATTGTGATGAACTCTATACTGTCTCACAGGCAGGGCCCATTATAATAATGCCCATTAGCAGCCAACTCCTGCATGCCCGCAGACCCCAAGCACATACCCTGAAATTTACTAATTTATGATTAAAAGTAAGCACAGAATTATTGCTTTAGTAGTAATTAAAATGGTTCTAATTAAGAAATTGGTTAAAGTGAAAACCTGCAGCCATAGCAGACCTCCAGGACTGCAATTGAGGACCTCTGATCTACAAAGTAAAATTTGTCTTTGATAAATAAAGGCACTAACAAGGCATAGAATTAAACATCAAGTTTCATTATCAGCAAGGACTGAGTTCTAATTAAGACACTGGCTGGAATGAAAATCCGTAGCTACTGTGGCCCTCCAGGACCGTGATTGAGGACCCCTGGCTTAAACAGTCAAAATGAAACAGGACAGCAACTGTAGACTTTAAATGCACTGCTAAAAGCAATTTAATTCAAAGTATAAGAATCTTTCAAATGGGCTTACATTAAAACTTTTCTTAAAACTCAGCAATCCTCTGTTGTTCAACACCATGAATTATTAGCATCACATTCACTCCTTCTCCTACTATGCTAAAAAAAAAATCCTCCATACCTAGAAAAAATGATGCTGTGCCTTTATTGGATAATAATATTGTGTTATTTGCATAAATTATTGACAGGGTAATGAGGAATTAATGTCAAAGACAATCATTATACTTCAACTCCACTGAATCTGATAGTATGCTAGTCAGTTTAGTTCGATAGCCTAAATGCAATTTGCATGGTTACAGATTACGGGTCTACAAAGTTTAAAAAAAATTAGAATGCTGCTATCACCATTATTGTAAGCCTTCTTCCAAGTTGATGAGTTTAAATACCAAGATATCCTATCATAAAGCTATAAATATTGCCATTTATTGTCATATTGCCCAGTGGGGGCCGAGCGGTCACATGGCCTCGGAACCCCTTTAGATTTTGTTTTTTTTTTTCTGTAGCCCTCTGGAGTTGTTTGATTTTTTTTTTTTCTGCCCTCCTGGCTGTCGGACCTTACTTTATTCTGTTACTTAGTATTGCCTAATCTTATTTTTATATTTTTCTTGCTTCATCTTGTAAAGCACTTTGAGCTACATAATTTGTATGAAAATGTGCTATATAAATAAATGTCATTGTATTTAATGTTAATAAGATAAATTTGATTCTTTCTACAGAAATATAAAAATTCAGTTTACGGTTTCCACATATTTTCCAAAATATCACACCTCAGACGTGATGATTCCATTGAAAGCATCTTTGAATACTGGCCACCATGTGCTGATGTCCTATACTGTAAAGAATTTGAAGCCAGCATGTAGATTCTATATACATTTATAAGGTCACATTGGTGTGATAAATTAATTTTTATTAATTCTGCAGATTCAGGATATATATTAGGAAAATGAACGCCAATAACATGGACTGGCATGTGACTTTCAAATGAGATCCAAGGATGCTTGCAGCATGTTGAGGTCCTGTAAACTGCATTATGCCAAATTTGAAACACTTTAAAATGAAAATATTTATCACCATTTTAAAGATAATATATAAATAAGGCAGTGAATGTGTGTGCAACATTTAACATTTATGCCTAACTTTTTTGTACTGTTATTTCCTAACAAAAAAAAAAAAAGTTGCCTGAATATACCACCCTGACTAAAGTAACACGTGAGGTGATCGCCTCCTTGTCTCACTTAATGTGCAGGCCCTGATAACTGGTGGTGACCTCCAAGACCACATCCATTAACAATGGGCCACCACATCATGGCAATGAAGACATAAAATGGCAGCACCTGTGAAAAACAAAATTGTGTCAGAAAAAATGCAAAAAAATAACTTAATAAACTTTAAATCTCAAAACAAAAAACCAATATTATATATCTTAAGTCCTTAGGAGTCAAAACCCTAGAAATTATGCAAAATTTTATGTATAACCTCAAAAGACAGGAGATATAACATAAAAATACTAATCATAACACTTGCAGACCCTTCTGCATATTTAACGATTGGTTCCCATGAGTAATGTATATATAGGTCCTGAATATTTGAAAGGTTTACAGCTTATTTCAAGAATTAACAAAAAATCTTTTTTTTTTTTAATAACTGGGACAGAATCCACGGTAGGATATTTTAACATATGACTGAAATGCTTTCAGAAAATAAATGTTTTTAAATACCTGTTAGATAATTTAGATCATTTTGTTACTACAGAGTACCTTTCAGTATTTACAGAAAATACTGCAGTATCAGCACAGAATTAAGTTCATGTTTATTGTCATGCAGTATATAGAACAATGAGATTCTTACTCGCATGTCTCACAGACACTGATTACTTCTATCATCTAAAAGCATGAAATATGGTAAATAAGGGGACTTGTTTTGGAGTTGAATAGTAATTAGTCAAAATCTTTGATCTTCAATGGAAATTGGTGTTGAAGTGTGATTATTATAGATAATGCTGTAGACAATTTATTCTTGTGCGTCTATGAACAGCTTCTAAATGTACTGAAACATCTGTAGTAATCGTTAATTAGTGATGCATCCTTTACACTTATTAAACTGCTGCAATGATAAATCAAGAAAGTCTTCTGCCTCAAAACATTGTATGCATCGCGAATCCCTTGTTTCCCTCTGAACAGCAAGCAAGATTTAAAAATGTTGGAAACAGAATATAAAGAAAAGAGATGAGCAATATATCAGGAGGGAAAAAGTTGTGGCTTGTCAAGATCAGTTACTTGGAATGAAAAACTGCAGGACATCTGGAGAACTGTGAAAAGTTTGGCTTTTTTGTGTGGATAGGAACATATGATATTCAACAGACAAACAATCCTTAAAAAACTGAGGCACTGCAGAATGTAGGTAATTAGGCTTAGAATAGAAACAAAATGCAGGAAAAGAAGGGTCAGGAAAATAAATGATTCAGCTAATGCTGCCTGATAAGAGCCTCAGCATCAACTGTTTTAACTCTTCAGTCGCACTGGCTCCTGCTAATCGTCAGAAAAAAAACAAATTACTCACATGCAAACTGTCTCCTTAGTCAGCCTTCTTACTGAAAAACATATGTGTTTAGTTTGCCTTTTGATGAATTTTAGAGTGTTTAGCACAGAGATCACCAGCTTCAGTTACCAAGCTACTGAGTAGTCCACCTGAATTGTCATCAAAGTTACATTTCTTAACTTAGCCCGAAAAAGAAAGTAAAAGTCAAGCAAAGAAAAGTGTCTGTAGTAAAACAACCTGAAACGGGACTTAGCCAAATACTTTCAAAAGGTGAAATTTCTCTCGCTGTAATACTGGGCTGTTTAATAAAATATTACTATTACAGCTTTTGAACTGTCAGAGTGCATAAGGGTGTCCAGCCAGCCCATAAAACGTTATTCATTTTTAGTTTATTTATTGTTGGAGATAATGTTTTACAAATCAAAAACCCCAGTCTGACCTGCTAAAAGTTTATGAAAAACAGGAAAAGATGTGAAACAGTCTAATTTGCATGTTACGAAAACAACTGACAAATGGCGGCACAATGTTATAAAAATAACGGTAAGTGCATTAAAATGCACAAATGAGTTCAAAACAAACACTCTAAATCCTAACTCAAACTAACTTTGTGACTTTATTTTTGTACCATGCAAACCAAAATCTGATTTATATTTGGTATATATTTAGAGTACACCAAATTCCATCTATCCATTTAGCATCTATGCCTCTTCCTAGCTAGAACTGCAATAAAAGGTGTCTCTCTCAACAGCAACTGGTGCAAGGCAGAAACTATAACTGAAGTGGACACTAGTCCACCACAGACAGGTCCTTCATGAAAACACCAATTTAACTGAGCATGTATTTGGTGGTAGAAGAAAATAGAATCAAGCCTTCACAAATTCTGGATGACTTGACTCCAACTCTCTCTGCAATAGCATAACTAGGGCTGGAGATGAATTTACTATTTACTTTAAAAATTCCTATTTTCTGAATGTGCCAAAATGACATGAAAATGATTTTAAAATACTGATATTCTGTATTACATCCTTGATGTTAACATGCTGTATACATATTCAGAGAAATGAATGAACATGTATGAAATATACACATTTGACTGTAGGTTTTTGTTCTTTGAGTTTCAACTTTATAGGGAAGTTACAAATACATTTGAATCTTATTTTCAACAATCTTTTTTATAATTGACCATAAGAGAGACAAGAGATCAAACAAAAAGAAATAAATTCAGACCACATTGTGCAGAACAAGCAAAGAGTTATGGTAAAAGGACTTTTTGTAAGTAATGTTAAAATTGGGGTCTCCAACGAGAACCAGTGCTGATGCACTCTTTACTTTACATAAATGATCTTGAACTTACTATAAACCTAACTTCAAAGCTGGATACAATTTCTGAGGCACTAAAGTACAGCAACTGATGGACAAATTTACTACAGCACTACCAAGACAGAATTCAGAATAAGGGAACAGGAAGTAAAATATCATATATAATTAAACAATTGGGGATATGAGAGTCATGAAACTTTGGAAGAGGCTACTTATGAAAGTAAACTGGGAAGTAAGACTAAATAGAATTCTATGCAGACTACAAATGGAGGTTATGCTTTAACATGATGCTAAAAACAATTAAAAGGGATTTGTGATCTGTGATGTAAAATCTATACATCTTCCCTTTACAAACTATTTTTTCACTTACATTTCTGCCAAAAGTAGAAGACTACTATTTATAGTGTATAATCAAAAACATGTGACATTATCAGGAGATGAAAAATGAAAACTACTGAAAAGAATTATGAAAAAGATGAAAAATAATTTTGCCTGCTAGTCTGTTGACCTCCCAGTATTATAAAATGAATTTACAAATAACCCAAAAGCACCTTGGATGGAATGGCTCTATATCTCATTATCTATCCACCATGCATTTCCTTAATTTTTTTTAATTCCACTCTTAAATTGTATGATGAGATAAAGTCTTTATAATTAGAATGGCATGCTCTTTATCAACTAATTGTTTATATTACACAATACTGCTGTTGCTTGTACAAAACGAACAGGAAAAATATGGAGTTCATTGGCACTGTTATTGGAAGCCACTGACCTGAGATTTTGACCTGAACTTATAATCAGTACTTAACCTCCTGTTTACACATTTCTAATTTAGATCATTCAGTATTATAACTCACATCTGCACTTCTTAACAAATTCTGTCAGTAAAAGCAGTGAACAGCACCAGCTGCTGCCAAATCTGAAGCTTCTAAACAAATAACATCATTAGCATCCAAAGTAGGATTATAAAGTAATTGTTTCCATTAACATTAAGTGAAAGTATGTTGGAAAGGGTTATAACACAACGATGGTTACTGATTTCAAGTTAAATAAGTGGTGAAACCTCCACTAAGAACCAAAAAGTAAGTGGAATGAAGTTTTATATCTTCCATCACATAGAACTGTTCTCAGTATGAACATTCATAACCTGGTGTACATTTAATATATTGTATGATGAAAGATAAATACTACTATTAATCTGACATTCCTTAAAATATTTTCTAAAATAATACATTGTTACTCTTATGGTAAGTTAGATGCATTAAAAGTCTTAAGTATAAAAAAATACCACATGAGGAATTCTACATAAAAAATATACTTTTTGTAAAGTGACATCATTACACAAAATGAACATGGAAATGTGCATGTGACAGCGTATTTAATTAAGTGAATATAGTATTTTAGAAGTCAAAGGTTTTAAGTATCCACATAAAATCCATGTAACACCTTTTCATGCAGTGGACAAGTATTACTCTCAAGTCGTGTGAGTTTAACAAAAATTACAGTCTTGTTAAGATCAAAATTAAAAATAATAAACATTTAACTACAAACATAAAACGATCATAAAAGTTCCAGTATGTGTAAGAAACTATTTTTTTGACCTAAAATTTTTTAACCCTATTTAAATACAAGTGCTGCAAAAAGGGGAAGAGAAAAATAAAGGTTACTGCATTTAAGGTGTTTTACAAAGTAAATCAGTAATACTAAACTTGATTATTCTAGAAGATGCAGAATAACCTCTGAATTAACTTAAGCAGCTGTATGTTAACTATAGACTGCTCAAATGCTTTTAAAATTGATTTAAAAATAAGAATGATGGTTACTTTGCAAGATCCTGGTAGAAAATAGAATTATAAAAATGTACTTTGTTATTGTATGTTTTAACAGACAAATAAAGCAAGTATATGCCATGTCTTCAAATTAAGAACTCATTTGTTTCTGTATCTGGAGGGCATTTTAATACACTGTTGAATTACTAACTGTATTAATAAAATTAAAAAGCAGTGATATGTTAACAAATACTATACAAAAAATTGAACTGGAAAAGTAGTGTCAAGGAATTTGTTTGTGTTTCATTGGTAAATAAAACAGCATCCATAAAAAAAGTTTATTTTAGCCACATGTAAAAAAAAATGTAAAACAATCATTTAAATGAACAATCTTTGTAATGAAACACATGCACAATGATCTAAAATATTGAAGGAAGCACTCAGTCTTGCATTTTTGAAGTGTTGGTTACTTGCTTAGCAATCTTCTTTGTTAGGCCACTGAAATACTTTTCCCGGAATGAGTTGTGACCTTGATATGGGTTAAATTTGGAATCAATAAGGTGTGCAAGCTCATCTTCTGCCTGCAGGAAGAACAAACATGAAATTATCTTTCAGTTACTACATACACATTTGCATTTAAAATGCTTCTTTATGAATAACATCAAAAAAGTAAAGCATGCTAATTTAATCATACTGTATATTTCAAATTGAGAAATGTCTAATCTTAGTATTCAAAGAAAGTAACTTTGTACTGATAAGTGATATTTTATAAAACAGATTTTTATCCATTCTATATCAAATCTGCTTTATCAAGTGCAGGGTCACAGGAGGCAGTACCATCCAAATAATCCTGAGCAGAACATCACTCCAAGGATTAATGAATGGGCTGAGATTTTGACTTTATGATAGATAAAGGAAATAATCGGCACATGAAGAGATATGTTTTTCTATTTGAAGTACTCACAGAAAAATACTAAAAGAACACATGCACCATCCCAATACAACTGTAACACAGAATGTAACTTAGTGATGCACACATTCAAATAATGTATGTAAGATAAAAGGTATAGCCATGAATACAGTTGATTGCAGTTTTGTAATGCTGTTGTGCTTACACTAAAAATAATGATACAGTGCTTTCCATAATGTTTGGGACAAAGACACATTTTTCCTTGACTTAGATCTCTGCTCCACAATTTAAAATTACAATTCAAACTATTCAGACATGAATAAAATGCACATTGCATATATTTCGGTCTCACCTGTATTTTTACTTCACTAAGTATTGTGTTAGATTACTCGTTACTTTAAAAGGTAAATCGGACCATGTAACGCAAGTTATTGTTAATGTGTTACCTTCAAGCTCACAAGATTGTGTTGCTGAGTTTATCACTATACATTCAGCTTAACAACATAAATTTAGTGATTTCTGAAATACTGAGACAGAGTATTTCATCCAGGAGAAGGAATAATGTGATTGCCTAAACATTTTTCTCTAGAAATGTATTTTCTGGATGCTTCTGCCCATGGCTGCTGAGAGCGTATGTGAAGCACAAGCTGACAGAGTGCAAGAGATATGCACAGGCTACAAAATTCTTAACAGTAGCATCGATTAAGGGTTTACATGGTCACGTAATCGGGTTATTTGTAGAGAAATGTACCTCTGTTAACCAGGTTTCTAAGAGACAAAGCTAGTGTTTTTAAACAAAGAAAAAAATAGCATTAGTGACAGGGAATCAGAATGAAGTACATTCCTCACTTTTGACAAAGCAGTGGAGTGCATACTGACTAGCTGCAGCTTGGTACAGAAACTGCTATATGAAACAACCCAAGGCCCTGCAGCTGGTAGGACCTGCACTCTCATACAAATAAGATATTCTGGAAGTAAAAGCCTAAAAAAAAAAAAATCAATCCACATCATGACAGTAGCTAAAATCAACAATATATAAGAAGTTAAGAAAAGCTACATAATTTTTGCCTATTATCAACATGATACGTGAACACCTAATTCAATTCAATTCGAGTCTTCCTTCATTTCTTATCAAAAAATGTAAAATGTTTACTGAGAAAATGTCAGTTAGAACTTACAAGATATGTTTTGTTAGGAACATGATTCACCTGTCCTCAGGGTGTTTCCATCTACTATATCCATCAGTTTCTCTAATTCATCCATCCATCCAGTTCAGAGCCACTGGCAGCCTGTCTCTAAATTTGCAGCTCTGGGTTCAAGGTATGAAATAATCTTACATAAACATTCACACAAGGCTAATTTAGTGATACCAGTTTCTTTGTCCTGAAAGTCTTTTCGATGTGAGAAGAAACCCAGAGATTCCTAGAGGAAGGGGTAATATACAATCTATATTAAGGTAGTCCAGGTAGTACCCTGGGCAGAATTTGAGCCCAGGACTATGGAGCTGTGAGGCAGCAGCACAAAACAGTATGCCATTTTTGCCTTTTCTCTTTCTATTATACTGACAGTTAATTTGACATCTATGGCTCTTTGCATGACTAAATAGTTTCTAGCATTTGCTATAAACCTCTCTCTTAATTTTTGAGAAAAATAAATTTAAGATCAATAGCTTATTTAGGCTTGTTATGATTTTAAATAATCTTTCAGGTCGTCTCTTATTTTTGCTTGCTTAAGCTGACAAGATTCAACTCATTTAATTCTTCCACAAACTATACACCCTGAAACCTAAAAATTAGTCTAGTAGCTTTTTCTACATTTTCTTTGATATTTTGGATATGGTCAGAAAAGTTATCATCATACTCATCATCAGTTTAAAAGTCATTTTCTAGGTTTACCAGTTGCCTTCCAAATCATTTACCTCGGTGTCCAAAGCATCCTTTGTTGTGCTACTCATACTTTTCTACATTATCTACCTTCAACCTTCAACCACACCATCTCCAGCATCCCTCTGGGGCTAATCAAATTGGGTTTGTCGTGTGGTGGGTGTGGCAACGTGCTGTATCAGAGCATTATACAGGGTGATTCAAAAAGAATTTTAACTTTCAAAAATATATTACATAATAACTATGTAT
Organism: Erpetoichthys calabaricus; assembly: GCF_900747795.2. Classification (NCBI taxonomy): domain Eukaryota; kingdom Metazoa; phylum Chordata; class Cladistia; order Polypteriformes; family Polypteridae; genus Erpetoichthys; species Erpetoichthys calabaricus. The sequence continues at coordinate 203,560,645 of NC_041396.2, forward strand.
CACATGAATCAGTAGTATGTATCGAATTACAGAGTTACCCTTAACTTCTTTTCCTTATTTTATCACATGAGTAGATGAGGGAAAATAGTGCCATTGTTTATGTCAACCTTTGATTGTGATATACTACTGGTTTGGCATGAATAAGACTACAGAATTGAGGTGATGTGTGACATGAGGGGTGCATCTTTAATTCTAAAATAAAACTGAGAGATCCTTTACAAAATGGTTTAGACTACATGATTGTAAGATACTTAGTTATTACCAAGTAATACATTTTTAAAAAACTAGGGGGCTTCGTTTGCCAACCCACCTGGCTTGCGCTATGCGGCAGCCACTTCACGTCTCTGCCGCTCGCGTATGTGGATTTCATTTTCACCAAACAACAAATCTTTTAATTCTTGCGGATACGCCTCTTCATTGGGAAGAAACACTATTTTTCCCTGATGGCAACATGAATTAGACGACCTACAAGTCTCCGACTTAAAGTTTAAATCCGAACAATATATTCAATCTCTTTTCACTGTTCCATTATTTCACCGAGTAATAATTTCCATTTGATTGCGCTAATGTGATCTTTACTATCATTTTTTTGAGACTTTTGAATTTTAATACTTTCATGATCTCTAACCTGCTCTGCACGTGTATCGTGCCAATGTTTCTGAATTCTTTACAACGTTCTACTTTGTCATCTACTCTGTCTTTTATTTCCGGCCCCAGGCATAGTTAAATCTCTTGGCACAAAGTCTCGTCTTATGGGACGTGAAAGTATCTCTCTGAAAAAGTCACGTCTCGTCCTAGGGTTTTTTTTATTATAATAGAGAGATGTGTTTAGCGCTCTTTCAATCAACCTGTACAAGTTAAGCATATGCTCTCTATATGTATACTCCACACAAAACGGACCAAGTCCTTATCCTACTAATCCTAAAGGCATTAGCCTTTTAACCATATCTTCACACTGTAAAATGTGACAACCAAGTCTTTTTCATAATGTGTATTTAATAAGTCCTCCATTTTTTAATTATATAATATTTTAATGCTATCTGTAAAACCTGACATTTATTTACTACTTATTTACCTTAACTGTTTTTCCCCTCCAAGTATATTTGTAAGGATTTCCTTTCTGGAAATTTGAGTAAATTCTTTAATACATTCTAATTTATTTATATAAGTTAAAACTTACCAAACACCAATGAGAGACTCCATTTAACATCACTTTATTCAAAAACATATTTCTATATCTTAACACATTTCTATGTTTGAGGCTCTTTACTATTCTGTATACTGTGTTTTGAATCCATTTGCTTGTAGTTTGATGACTCTCTATTACAAAACTAAAAAAGTCAAATTTACTGTTATTATCAAAATAGCTTAATAAACCAAACAATCTCTTTTGTGAAATTTCTCATTATTCATTTGTACGTAATATTTCAATTGATACTTTCAATACACTTGTACTAGGTATCTGCACTTATGTTTTGCTTCCCTTAATTCATATGATCTACAGGTTAAGCTAACTGGCCCATAATTATGCATCAAGGTTGGCCTGATCTCTGGGACTGGCATCCCATCTAGGATTTGCTCCTACCATTCATTGATGCTGCTGGAATGAACTCCATCTCCTAAGATCCAAAAATGATTCAGTAAATTAATGTACAGTGAAAACCTCACTCAAAGAGCACAAAACAAATGTTGTTGGATAAAGTAATAAAACTATATTTCTCCTAAAAATCTCATTATCCTAAAATGTAGTTGTCCAAGGATATCCTACAGTACCTTGAAAGCTAGAAGCAGGTAATAAAAGTCATATACAAGAAGTAGTTTTCTACCCTGTAGTAGCATGAGTGAAGAAAATAAACATAAATAAAATACCATTCTTGATATACATTGCCTCTGCATGTTTTCTTGGTCCCTCTATTTAGAAACACAACATCATTTTTACATTGATAGGCCATGTAACTCCCACCACCTACTTCCTTCTAAATAAATAAATGCCATGAATCAGTAAATTTTTCAGCCAGTACAAATCTCATGTTAAGAAAAATGATTACATTTTTGACAGGTCTTGAAAGTAAACACTTTAAAAAGTGGCCAGGAGCCAAGTGTTAACGCTTTTGCCAAAATAAACACTGAATGTTCTGAATAGTAACAGGTACAATTTGTTTTATTGTTCTGAGTGTTGTTTGACAACAAAATGTCATCACTCTCTCCACAGGCATGGCTAGAATCTGGCTGTGAGAAGATGAGCATCACAATATTATTTCAATAATTTTCTTATCTGTAATTCAAATGTCTCACCCACATTTCATTATTAACTGCTTATTCAAAATAGTTTAAGATATTTTCATTTCTTACTCAACACATTATTCTAAAAAAAGTAAACACAAACTAAAATACCTACTGATTAGGTAAGTAATGAAAAATGGAAAAATAAATATAAGAAAAACAGTTACAATTATATTTACATTGGAAAAATAATTAAGATTATTTCTCATATGTTTACTAAACAAAAAAAAGGACAAGTTTAAGCAGTAAAATCATAGCCACTCTTGTAAGTCATAGGTTGTTTTAGAAACTAAAAAATAGCAAAGCATTTACAATTGAAATGACCATAAAAAATCTTTGATTATTATCAGAAGAGGGATAATTAAGCCTTCAATCTTAGGTAATTTTGAATTTGTTTAATAAGTGCAAAAGCTCTTAGTTCTTTCAGTCTATTTCATGTAATTACAAAGTTTTAAGTCGGGTACTGGGAGTCAACTATGGTTTCAATTTGGGCTTAGGTTACAGATAGTCATGTTAGGCTCAGGTATGGCTCTAATTTAATATTATACCAATGCCTACATTTGCTTAAAATATTTATTTATTCTAAATTTATGACCACTTGTTTTGTTAGAACCACACAAAGGGCCTTGTTATCTTCTTTAATGTGTGTTTCAGAGCTTAACCTTTATCAAATAATATTGAAATGGTGTTTACTGACTTTTAAATATCAATCCAATCCAAGAAAAAAAAACATGAAATTTCAAAAAGGTACTGTAAAGATTTCTGCAGTGTGTTTAGTTGCTAAATAATTGTTCCAGCAAACTCACAAATCATTAGCTACCATGGAACACAGTACAGCAGCCCAAAGGTGGTATTAGAAATGTTTATTTAAAGATCAGTTTCATTCAGATTATGTTTAGTTATTTGCTTTACTTTTCTGCAGTAAATCTGATTTTCTGAAGATCACTCCCACAAGTATGGTACATATTCAGTTTATTTTTTAATAACGCTATTTACTGACTGCAGGTTCAGAGAACTGTAACAAGTCCAAAGGCAATAAAATATTCTTGTTTAGAACAGGATACATATTACCTCTAAAACTGAAACTGTTCTTTCCCCAACCCAGCATCCAAATGCTTTCATACTCCTTATAGTTGTTATAGTTGTGCTTTTTCAAGAAAATGGCTATACAAACAAATATTTTGGATATTGAAGTATAAATGAGAAATGAAACTTTTCTTCCTGTCTGCTTATGTAATTCAATTGGCATATTTGATTAAAAAAGTGTAAGATGCTAATAACGGATGCAGTTTGTGACATGTTTTGCACTTTAGATATATTTTGGTCAAGTAAAAACAAGAATATAGTTTTAGTTAGGAGTTTGTATTTCACAGTGACAGTTCTGCCAGCAAAATAGTTTTTGGCTATTTATTTGCTATCAACAATGACAAAACAACAACAATCTTGTGTCTCAACCAGAGCTTGGCTGTCAGCTACATCCAGCTAACCCTAAAATTCAGATAAATAGATAAGGAGAAAGAATGGAAAAATAGACAGGTTCTGAAAAAGCGATGGACAGGCTGCAAACTAAATTCACAATGATCAACAAACACTGGTAAACTTTTTTCAACATACCTTAAACAGATGAGATCATCCAAGGTTACAAATAAATCTGAATGAAAGAAACAATGTTCCTTTTCTGTATTAAGTTAATTATTCTATGGCTTTGCGAGCACAACATTTACTGTTTCCTTACAAAGGAAATGCTATCACATTTAGAGCTGTGTTATGTAAAACTATTGTTATTTACAAGTATTCATAGGGATTTCCGTGCTTATGCATTGTACTGACTGAGCTCATATCTCATCTGTCAATCACAAAGGGTGAGGACTTGCTTTATGCACTCAAAGATTCAAGAACACATAATAAATGAATGATACATAATGAAATGGTAATTATAAATAATGGTGCTGACTGAAAAAAAATGAACAGTTCTTTTAATGATTGTGCTTGTTGAGTATGTGGTCTACATAGTACACCAACTTCCTCCTTACATATGATGAGTCTTTCTTCTTCCTACAGTTGGTGGATAAATGAATGGAACTATGATAAATCGGTGACAGATGAAATGCTGACTATAAGTAGAAAATGACCTGCTTATATTCAATAGCATGATAAGAACGTAAAAGATCAGCAGAGACCAGCAAAATAAATATGTTCAAAATAAAACAAAAAGAAAAAAGGAAAAGGGATCCAGGAATTAAAAGGTCCAGGTGGGAGAGTAACAGACTCATCTCACTGAAGTAGAGGTACGTGGTCAAGCTTGTGCTGCTCTCCAGAGGGACATCCAGATGGGTCCAATCCCAGGTAATACAATGCTGACATTGAGACATGCCTATTGGTGTTCAAAAGAACTGCCACACGGCATCACATACTGGCACCCGTTATAAGTAATGATCTAAGAGAGAGAGAGGTTAGGAGCACACGCTGATACAGCGCATTGCCGCACCCACCACATGACAAACCAACTCAGGATCCCAGATTAGCACCCGAGTGCAGCCATGCAACAGGTGACACCTCAGCACCACACTAGTTCAGATGGAATGGAACCAGTGTGAGGTTTTTTTTTTATGGTTGCTGGATTGCTAATTCTGCCACCAACCCCCAGGTTTTTCCCTGCAGGGCGGAGGGCCTACATGCAAGGCTGGATACAGATTAACGTCATACCCAGGATGGTGCAATTGCAGGTTAAGGACCTTGCTCATGGGCCCATCGAAGTAAGAGTCACTTTTGGCATTTACGGGATTCGAACCAGCAACCTTCCGATTGCCAGTGCAGATCCCTAGCCTCATCTGTTGTGGCTACATACAGTTCCAAAAAAGTATCTGCAGGCCTCATCCACTGAACTGGCTTTTAGTCAGCCTCTCCAAGCGTCCAGGGATTTTATCCTTCAGAGCTCTGTCCCCTGGACTGCATCCAGATACCGCTCTCAACTCCCAGACACAGCAGTCAACTTCCTTCCAGTTGTCGCCTCCAATCCAGAACGGCTTACCTCACTCATGGCTCCCACACCACCTGCAATCAGCAAAGTTTTTGTTTGTCCGGCAAGAGGCACATCGTGGTCCACTGAAACCACCTTATGATGGCCCTTTCCAAATCCTGGAAAGCGGAGATAGAATGTTTGTGCTTGACATTGGTGGCAAACAGTGGATCATCTCAAGTCTGCTCACATGGATTCCACTCAGGTTTTCAACTCTTTTCAGACCCCCTGGTTCTGATGCCTACCCAATGCCTCGATTTGACATACTCCTCGAGAGGCCTGAAAAGGCTCAATATCTTACCACACTTGACAAGATGAAAGGGCATTGGGCAAATTCCTTAAACAGCATCCACAAAGGAAAAGATTGCGGTTTTAGTACACTGTGTGGTCATTGGCAGTATAGGGTCCTTCCATTTAGTTTGCACAAGGCATCTGTGACCTTCCAGCATCTGGTGGATAGAGTACTTCGTACCCACCAAAACTATAGTGCCACCTATTCTGGGACAAGTAAGGGACATATACAGAATGTGAAGGAAGTACTCCTGGCACTAAGCAAAGCTGGGCTAAAGATAAATCCAAAAACATGTTATTTCTAATTGACAGACACCAGGTATTTACATTCAATACCATACATCTACAATGTGCTAAAGTTGAAGTCATTATGAATTGGCCTTTGTCCAAAAACGAAGAGGCAGGTTGAAGCAATTTTATAATTGGCAGGGTACTATCACTGGTTCAATCCCTGTTTCTCACAGAGGGCTGTGCCTGAGACAGATTTGACAAAAAAACGGTCACCAAACACAGTGATGTGGGATAAGAAAACAGAAGCCGCATTCAGTGACTTGAAACAGGTTCTCACTTCAGCACCTATCATGATAACGCTTGATTTTCCATTACCTTTTTTTATTTTATAGATCGACGCTTCAGACACAGCTTTGGGTGCTGTGTTGAGCCAAACTGTTGATGGTGTTGAATACTCCATAATGTACTCGAGCCGGAAAGTACTGGATGAGGAAACCAAGTATGCAGTGTTGGAAAGAGGGCCCTCATAATTAAATGGGTTATTAAACAACTAATGTGCTACCTTGTGGGACACGAGTTCACTCTAGTGACGGACCATGCTCCTTTATAGTGGAGGGCACTGCACAAAGAGTCGAATCCCCATGTTGCCAGGTAGTTTTTAGACCTTCAGCCTTGTCAGTTCAAAGTCTTACATCGTCAAGGTACTCCATGATTCATGATCTCACGGCTCATGACGCCCAATCTGATGGATCTGGGCAAACACTATTTCATCATATGCGTGTTCATGGACAACAGCTTAAAGTCTTAGGTGGTGGTAATTCTCCGCCAAAAAAGAAGATGGTGCTGTAGAATAAAAATCTCTCTTAAGACAGTCTACCTAAAACAAAAGTCGAAACGACTCATATATGCACTACAGTAATCCCTCCTCCATCGCGGGGGTTGCGTTCCAGAGCCACCCGCGAAATAAGAAAATCCGCGAAGTAGAAACCATATGTTTATATGGTTATTTTTATATTGTCATGCTTGGGTCACAGATTTGCGCAGAAACACAGGAGGTTGTAGAGAGACAGGAACGTTATTCAAACACAGCAAACAAATATTTGTCTCTTTTTCAAAAGTTTAAACTGTACTCCATGACAAGACAGAGATGACAGTTCTGTCTCACAATTAAAAGAATGCAAACATATCTTCCTCTTCAAAGGAAACAGAGAGTAAAGCAAACAAATCAATAGGGCTGTTTGGCTCTTAAGTATGCGAAGCACCGCCGGTACAAAGCTGTTGAAGGCGGCAGCTCACACCCCCTCCGTCAGGAGCAGGGAGAGAGAGAGAGAGAGAAACAAAGTCAAAAATCAATACGTGCCCTTTGAGCTTTTAAGTATGCGAAGCACCGTGCAGCATACTTAAAAGCTGCACACAGAAGGTAGCAACGTGAAGATAATCTTTCAGCATTTTTAGACGAGCGTCCGTATCGTCTAGGTGTGCGAACAGCCCCCCTGCTCACATCCCCTACGTCAGGATCACAGATAGTCAGCGCAAGAGAGAGAGAAAGAAAAGTAAGTTGGGTAGCTTCTCAGCCATCTGCCAATAGTGTCCCTTGTATGAAATCAACTGGGCAAACCAACTGAGGAAGCATGTACCAGAAATTAAAAGACCCATTGTCCGCAGAAATCCGCGAACCAGCAAAAAATCTGCGATATATATTTAAATATGCTTACATGTAAAATCCACGATGGAGTGAAGCCGCGAAAGGCGAAGCGCGATATAGCGAGGGATCACTGTATAACTCATTTTTTTCCCCATGCTTTAGTTAAAATTATATGGGGTTGGCCGCAAAGTGCACCAAAACTTGGATGTTGTTCTGTTTATTTTTTACAATGTGTATATACAAACAATTGAATACATGTATAATGAAGAAACCCATTGATTTATACAAACAATATAAGAAAGGGAAAATATGGAAAAAATTAATATACAAAAAATATACAGATATATTCATCTGTAATAAAAGGAATGAAAAAAAGCTCCAGAACAACTTACCAATTTTGCATTGAAAAAGGAAGTTTTTCATCTTCAATAATCAATTTCTATCATCAGCATAAAGAAGTTGCAATGGATTCTGCATTTAGTTTGAGGATAGAAAATTTTTATGTTGCTCATTTTTGAAGAACAGTATATATACTCCAAAGATAACCAGCACATGGTATATACAGTTGTCTTGTTACACTATATAGATGACATTTTTTTTATCTGGAGAATTGGAGGTTCTTTTACATTTTCATTAATATATCAACCATTGTGATACTAATTTGTCCTTTTCATTTATTATGATTTTAACCTCTCTCTTTTTCAGATATCATGGTGTTAATTATCAATAATTCATTTCCATTCTCACTAGTTAGAAGACCCACTGATTGCGATACTTTATTGCATGTGTCAATCAACTTTTCACTGCACAACAAAAAAACAAAACCAATAGACTTCTGTGTAATCTTAGGCTTTCAACACAGGCTAATCGGATCCGCCTTGCTATATTAAAGTACTGGCACATTCTTCACCTTAATCCCATCTTTTCAGAACCTCTGCTATTTGCATTTTCTTATGGATGGAATATTATGGACTTTGTAGTAAACCATCTCTGGACAGCTTTCATTGTGCCTCTTTCTAGTCCTGTTCAATCATTAAAACCATTGCAGCTGGTATTCAAGTGTCCTGAAGGGTAACTCAATTATGACTAATTCTGGCCCTACCATTAAGACATCACTCTAGTTGCAGTATATACAGGGTTATGTATTCACTGCTTTGCCCTTGCCCTCTATGTATGTGGGAAAAGCTTTTTGTTCTTCGCATTTTGGAACACAAAAGTAATATTAGAACTCATTCCATTAAACACTCAGTTTGTCTTCACTTTACATTTGCACAACATACAATAACAGGTTTAAAATTTACAGTACTAGGGGCTATGAAAGCACACACAGCACAGTGATTACAATAATTGTCAATTATGTAGAGAAGCCTATTGGATAAGTAGTCTTCAGGCTTAAATGTAACAGAGTGACAAGACAGGTTCCTTTAGTTAGTACACACTTCCATTGAGTTGTATTTCAGTCGGATACATGAGTTGGTTTGCAGTCTTGGGTAAGCATTCATTACTGGTATCTATATATATAATTCACTAAGCCGCCGACAAGTAGCCACCCATGGAAAGCACGCAGCCACCCATGGAAAGCACGCAAGACAGCCACGCCCACAAGTAGCCACTCATGGAAAACACACAAGACAGCCACGCCCACCAACTCTAAGACAATTGGATACGATGACAACTCGCAGAGCTATGCCCACCAACTCGGACGCAGCAACTCACAACACCGGGCGTCATTCACGTTCGTCTCTGCTAGACTCCACATGCACCTCTGAGCCACATTGACTTTTCATTAGTCAACCTTAGTGGAACCTCAGTTCACACAGAGGCAGTGCGAGAGAGAGCCACGCACACACACAGGCAGCGCCAGAGAGAGATAGAGGCACACACACAGGCAGCGCAAGAGAGAGAGCCGCGCACACACACAGGCAGCACCAGAGAGAGAGAGCCGCGCACACACACAGGCAGCGCCAGAGAGAGACAGAGGCACACACACAGGCAGCGCGAGAGAGAGCCGCGCACACACACAGGCAGCGCCAAAGAGAGACAGAGGCACACACACACAGGCAGCGCAAGAGAGTGAGCCGCGCACACACACAGGCAGCACCAGAGAGAGACAGAGGCACACAGGCAGCCCGAGAGAGAGAGCCGCGCACACACACAGGCAGCGCCAGAGAGAGACAGACACACACACACACAGGCAGCGCGAGAGAGAGACAGACGCACACACACACAGGCAGCGTGAAAGAGCCGCGCACACACACAGGCAGCGCGAGAGAGACGCGCACACACACAGGCAGTGCCAGAGAGAGACAGACGCACACACACAGGCAGCCCGAGAGAGAGACCTGCTCACACACAGGCAGCGCAAGAGAGAGACAGACGCACACACACAGGCAGCGCAAGAGAGAGGGGGCTGGACTCATAAGGTAGGAAGGCAGTTAAAGAATGCACTGGGCTTGATTTGGTTTTCACTTCTGTTTACAGCAATCGGTTCGTAATGTGCATTGTTGCAATGTTACTTTTCTTGGTGGTTTATTAAATTACGGATTGTTTCAAATGTTCATTTTTTTCCCTGTGCTTAAAACTTATTAAAAAAAAAGTGTTTTTAGCCAGCGGTTGGTGGCGCTATAGCGCAAACTATTGCAGTGTTAGTTTTCTCTGTTGTTCAAGGTTTTCTCAGTGTTATTCAATGTTTTTACATTTAGTTTACTATTACGCTGTGCATTCTATGGTTTAATTAACTATATTTGTGCTTAAAAACTTAAAATATATATTTACATACAGTTCGTACAGTCTGGAACTGATTAATTGTATTTACATACAATCCTATGTTGAAATTGCTTCGGTTCATTACCAAATCGGTTTACGACCAGAGTTTTGGAACGAACTATGGTCGTGAACCAAGGTTCCACTGTATTCTTTTCGGTTATGACACACAACCGCGTCCACCATCGCAAACTGTTTTACACACCATGGTCTTAGAGTTGGTGGGCAGGTCTCCGTGAGTTTCTCTTGCGAGCGGGCACATGACCAGGCGGTGTGTATGCTTCGAGAACGAGGGTGGACGCGGCAGGACTATCTAAGAAGAGGCATGTTTGTCACGGATGTGAATCGGTGTATGCGGCGTGTAAAACAGTTCGTTTGTCGCGGATGTGAATCGCTGTGTGCAGCATGTAAAACAGTTTCCGAGGGGTATCCCATGGTCTTAAGAGTTGGTGGGCAGGTCTCTGTCAATTGCTCTTGCGACCGGGCACATGACCAGGCAGTGTGTATGCTTCGAGTGCAAGGGTGGACGCGACAGGACCATCTAAGAAAAATCATGTTGCAGATGTGAATCGCTGTATGCGGTGTGTAGAACAGTTTGCGAGGGGTATCCCATGGTCTTACAGTTGGTGGGTGGGTCTCTGTTAGTTGCTCTTGCGAGCAGTCACATGACCAGGCAGTGTGTATGCTTCGAGAGTGAGGGTGGACGCACCAGCACCATCTAAGAAGAATCATATTTGCTGCGGATGTGAATCGCTGTATGCAGCGTGTAAAACAATTTGTTTGTCGCGGATGTGAATTGCTGTATGCAGCGTGTAAAACAGTTTGCGAGGGGTATTCCATGGTCTTAGCAGTGTCTATATTTCGATGTGAATCGCTGTATGCAGCGTGTAAAACGCTGTATTGTATGTCGCCCTCTCCAGAGTTACATCTTTTCATTCATCTACAGTCGTATCCTCAAAACCAACCACATTTGGACAACTGTGTCTTTCAGGAAGTGTTCACCCATCAATACATAATTATGCAGCGTATGCTACGCCGCGGGTTGGCTAGTACTTTATATTTTTACTTTTTTTCATAACCTTTTCTTGCTCACATTTTCTTATAATTTTGAGGCTTTCTGGAAAGGTTAATCCAACTTATTCATAGTTATTGTGCTCTTAGAGGCAAGTCCCTATATGCCACTTATACAGTCATATGAAAAAGTTTGGGAACCTCTCTTAATTCTTTGGATCTTTGTTTATCATTGGCTGAGCTTTCAAAGTAGTAACTTCATTTACATTTTACATTTACATCATTTAGCAGACGCTCTTATCCAGAGCGACTTACAACAGTGCTTAGTAGTCTACGACTGTTCTTCAGTCTTTAAGGCTAGGATTAAATCTACTGTCATTAAACAAGTTACCGCTGACCAAGTTGTATACAAAACCCTGCTAGAAGAAAATAGTAAGTTAGTACAAAATTTTTTTTTTTTTTTTTTGAAAAAAAAAAGGGTAGAAAAAAAAAGTATGGGGACTTTAGTCCAAGTGCTGTTGAAAGAAGTGTGTCTTCAGGCGACGTTTGAAGACAGTGAGGGTCTCCGCTGTTCGTACAGCAAGAGGAAGTTCGTTCCACCACTGAGGAGCCAACACTGCAAAGAGTCTTGATGCATGTCGTCCTCTTCTTTTAAGTAAGGGTGGTTCGAGACGTGCAGTGCTTGATGTTCTGAGACAGCGAGAAGTGACACGCTGCTTGACCAGTGCTGATATGTAAGGTGGTGCAGCTCCAGTTTTGGCCTTAAAGGCAAGTGTTAGGGTTTTGAACCTGATGCGGGCAGCCACAGGGAGCCAGTGCAGGTTCCGCAGCAGAGGTGTAGTGTGCGAGAATTTGGGAATATCAAAAACGAGTCTTGCAGCTGCATTCTGGATCAGTTGAAGTGGTCGTGTTGCCTTTAGTGAAATTCCAGACAGCAGAGAGTTGCAGTAGTCCAGCTTAGAGATGACCAAGGTCTGGACGAGAAGCTGAGTAGCCTCTGTAGTGAGAAAGGGGCGGATTCTCCTAATGTTGTAAAGGAGATATCTGCAGGACCTGGATAATATATGACATGCCTTATGGAAACAGTAGTATATCAGCAGTGACATTAAGTTTATTGGATTAATAGAAAATATGCAATATGCATCATAACAAAATTAGACAGGTGCATAAATATGGGCACCCCAACAGAGATATTACATCAATACTTAGTTGAGCCTCCTTTTGCAAATATAACAAGCCTCTAGACGCCTCCTATAGCCTTTTTACGAGTGTCTGGATTCTGGACGTAGGTATTTTTGACCATTCTTCCATACAAAGTTCAGTTAAATTTGATGGCTACCAAGCATGGACAGCCTGCTTCAAATCATCTCATAGATTTTCAATGATATTCAAGTCAGGGGACTGTGACGGCCATTCTAGAACATTGTACTTCTCCCTCTGCACGAATGCCTTTGTAGATTTCAAACTGTGTTTTGGGTCATTGTCTTGTTGGAATATCCAACCCCTGTGTAACTTCAAACTTTGTCACTGATGCTTGAACATTATCCTGAAGAATTTGTTCATATTTGGTTGAATTCATCCGACCCTCAACTTTAACAAGGGCCCCAGTCCCTGAACTAGCCACACAGCATGATGGAACCTCCACCAAATTTGACAGTAGGTAGCAGGTGTTTTTCTTGGAATGCGGTGTTCTTCTTCCACCATGCAAAGTGCTTTTTGTTCTGACCATATAACTCAATTTTTGTTTCATCAGTCCAAAGCACTTTGTTCCAAAATCAATTTGGCTTGTCTAAATGCGCATTTGCATACAACAAGTGACTCTGTTTGTGGTGTGAGTGCAGAAAGGGCTTCTTTCTCATCACCCTGCCATACAGATGTTCTTTGTACAAATTGCGCTGAATTGTAGAACGATGTACAGATAAACCATCTGCAGCAAGATGTTCTTGCAGGTCTTTGGTTACAGACAACCCACAGATCACCTCCATTCTCACAATCCTGTATATATGCCGCTCTTGTATTTTTCTTGGCCTGCCAGATCTGGGTTTAACAGCAACTGTGCCTGTGGCCTTCCATTTCCTGATTACATTCCTTACAGTTGAAACTGACAGTGTAAACCTCTTAGATAGCTTTTTGTAGCCTTCCCCTAAACCATGATACTGAACAATCTTTGTTTTCAGATCTTTTGAGAGTTGCTTTGAGGATCCCACGCTGTCACTTTTCAAAGGAGAGTCAAAGGGAAGCACAACTTGCAATTGACCACCTTAAATACCTTTTCTCATGATTGGACATACCTGTCTATGAAGTTCAAGGCTTAACGAGCTAATCCAACCAATTTGGTGTTGCAAGTAATCAGTATTGAGCACTTACATGCATTCAAATCAGCAAAATTACAAGGGTACCCAAATTTTTGCACAGCCAGTTTTTCACATCTGATTTAATCTCATACAACTAAATACTGCTTGACTAAAAATATTTGTTCAGAAAACACCCCAGTACTCAGATGTTCCTAGGAAATGAAAGACATACCACTGTTATCTTTTTTGTTGAAAGTAGAGTAAATTATTATGCAGGCTGAGAGGGGTTCCCAAACTTTTTCATATGACTGTATGTGTAAACTTATCTCTCAGTTCATTTACATATATTAAGATATAGTTATTCTCTCTATATATAATCCTGCTTCCACACAGCTCCATAAAAATAGTTTTGCCAATAGCTGCATCCACACAGTTCTTATGACTGAAAGAGAAGTCTTGCCTCATTTATTCTATATTCTCTTTAAATGATAATTGGAATAACACTCCACTTTTCTTTTAAATATAGTTGCATTGATCTCATCAGAATCAGATTTTTTTTGTACTACTTATGCCGGAAAATACTGTCTTTCAAAAAATGTTCTTGTTTGTCCTCAGTAAAATTTCACTTTCAATTACTCATTGTTTCTTTCTGTATTCCCTTTTCCCTGGCATTTCTAAGTTTACAAGTAAGCCCGCGATTCTCTAGAGAATCGTAAATCCAAGAATGGCAATCAGTTTCTGTTCTGTCCAATATTTGGATGGATGACATATTATGGAGGGTGGGTGCGTCTGGGGAAATGTCATTTAATTAAATAAGCATATCTGTACTAAGGCAGTTTCGTTTTGTGGAGACGTGATTCCGTTGCCTTTGCTGACACCGACTGCTGGCAGAGTGGAGCACAGCAAGTTTAGTTTACAGGTTGTGGTGTTCGTGTCCCAGCCACTGAGTCTGGGAAGCCGCTGGGTTAGAGTCTGTGACCGTTATGTGAACTATATTACTGGCACAGTGGATTAGAGCAAGTGTAGTGTACAGGTTGTGTTGTGTGGGCGCCACCTACTGACTCTGGGAAGCCGCTGCGTTTGACTCTGGGGCGCACCGCAGTGCGCATGCGCTTCGGTGCGTCCGCCGCATCCGCCGTGCATAAATTAACTGTCGTTTAGTAATATAGATTTCAACAGACATACAGTAATGTTCTTTCCATATTTCTTTATTATTTTGTAGAATTCCCCTGAAAAAGAGGATTCACTTCTCAAAGCACGTCAACAATTGGATCTCGACAGATTTTACTTAGAACATGGTCATATTCCAGACTTCAAACGATAGCTTCACAACAATGAATTTCTCCTTAGTTTCCATTTTTGATCTTAAGACATCTGTCTCAAAGTCCTACTGATTAAATAGCAAAGATCAGGATGAGTATAACATACTTTCTAAAAAATAAAGATGGGGATGAGTATAACATAGATGGGTGCACATTTTTAGGAAGGATAGACAGAAGAGAAGGGGGTGCTATTTATGTCAAATAGAATTAAAATGTAAGTCTTCTTTAGTTAGACGATAAGCACCATCTTAATGATGTCTAGGTTTGTCTGGAAGGCATTAGGGAAAGAGGTTTTATTTTAGGAGTGTTTTATAGCCCACCCCCCCTTTAATGCAGATAGTACTTTCAATTCACATCCTTGTTAGTAATGCAAAAAAAGTAAGTTTACAAGGTGATATTATAGTAATGGAGGACTTTAACTATCCGAATATTAACTGGACTAACCTTGTAAATAGTTTAGCACAAGGTTTTTCCCTTTAACGTTTTCTTCATAGGTTTATCTGTAAAGCTGTGTCAAGTAGTGAGAAAAGCGCTATAGAAATGTAAAGAATTATTATTATTAATATTAATGTACATATGATTGAAAACCCTCTTACTCTTCCATGCACTTTTAATCTATTTAAAGTGCAACTTTTTACTGTCTAACTGACTCAAATGTTACCAGTGTACTATCAATCCATATTGCCAACCTACTCCTGTATTCTATGAATTGTTTTTTACTTTTGCAGAATCCTCCTAGTTTGTTTACTTGCAATTTATACTGCATGTACTAAGTATGTCTGTACTGTATTTTATCTTTTTAATCATATAGGTCAATAAAGTCTGGAATGATTTCTTTATCAGAATCAGGGAAGCAGCATCAACCTCCGCTTATTAAAATTTGCCAAGGTTCATTGATTTAGCATAAAATACTTCTGAAGGGCTACATATGAAACTGTTCAAGCTACCCTATAATAATATTGTCAGTTGTTGTTATCAAATCATATTTTACACTTTTTCTCTTTATAGTGCCCTGTGGTCAATGTTATCCATACTTTGTTCAAATTATTCCTAATGGCCTTTAAAAAAAGATAGGCAATAGTAACTTGGAAATATCAGCATCATTTGGAACGGACCTTAATTTTATTCAGTCAAAATCACTGACACCATCCAGCACTGTAGTACACTGCATAATGCTCAGAGAGAAGCTGGGTAACCAGCTGTTTTAGGTGATAAAGACTTTAGCTCTGCTTTCCCTACTAGTCATATACCCAGGCGTAATAATTTCTCTTGAGTAGAAGTTTGTTCTCTTTTCCTATATTAGTAGCTGATTTTAGCTTAACATCCTACATTTTAAACTTTACTTTATTACTATAAGGAGCTATGAGAACATAATTAAAATTTCAAGTTTCAATTAAAATAAATTAGAAGATGTCTACTGTGATTTTTACCTGTCAATAAAATGTTCACTATTAAAAAAATATTTTTTTTCTTACATTTAATATGTAACATTATATGGTATAGTATATTTAACTTGTGTCCTTGTCTTTCTCAAGTATTATCCAGTGATTGTTAATGGTGCCATGAATATATAAGTGCAGACAGTTTATTGTTTCACATTAATAGACAAAGCCTATTATTGAAATAAAGGGATAAATAACATTTGGTGTTGCTGCCTTTAGCTACATGGGCCTTAAATTTTGGAATAACTTGACAGCAAGCTTCAAAATAATTCCCTGTACCCCTGTATGGGCATTGAATAACATTTATACATTTCCTTACATTTTAGTAGCTAAGTACCTGCTTTTGTCTTTCTAATGTGAAAACACCAAATAAGGCTTTGACTTACAATACATAAGAAAAATGCTCTTGGCAGAAATGTGTACAAAATTTCAAAAAAAGTTCACAAAAAAAAAAATTGGAAGGCTCTAGTAGACAATAAAGATTAAAAAATACTATTTAAAAACTTATATTTTATAAGATTTTCTTTTTCACCATTATTGAGTGTTTTTGAAAAAGAAAATTTACTTATTTCATAAATTAATTTATTAGTTAAGTCTATGATACAAAAACATGACCTGTAAGTTGAAGACAATGCACTCTGTTCTGTTTTTAGTTTGGGTCCTGGTCACAGTATAACAAGACACAGGCTTGTGTACTACCAAACTGTGAGCTTACTTGTCCCTTATGAAAAGCTAGGCAAGAGATCATTCAATGGAAGAGAGTTTCACTGCCAGTTAAAATCACAGCTGATTATAGTTAAGAAAATAGAAGGACACCAAGTCAACTTCAACAACACATGGATTGAGTCTATCACATATTCAGACTACATCCATGCTAATCCCATTTCATTGAATTATAGAGCACACTCCTGCATTAAATAGCTTTCTTGCCAAATCACACACATAAAAAGTCCTGGGAACTGAATTCATTTTAAAATATTTCTAACAGACTGGATAGATTTTACCTCCAGCAATTCTCCTGAGGAGGCACAGATTTAAAAAGACCTTTTGTGACTAGCTGCAGAACTTGGAATTGGTTTTGGGGTCATTTTGTCTATGATCTACAGTGATCCTCCCAGTTTTTGATTTCATATCATATTATAATACTTCAGTAAAATGTAATATTACACACAGCATACAGTTGGCTACAATATTAAGGATATTTGGGAAACTGATAAATCTCTTATTATAATAAAAACATCTTCGGAGGAGAAACGAGACGTTCTCAGAGAGACACTTTCACTTCCTGCGAGACGAGACTTTGTGCCAAGAGATTTAACCACGCCCGGGGGCCGGAAATAAAAGACAAAAGCGTAGATGACAAAGTAGAACATCGTAAAGAATTCAAAAACGTTGGCGCGATACACATGCAGAGCAGGTTAGAGATAATGAAAGTACTAAAATTCGAAAGTCTCAAAAAAATGATAGTAAAGATCACATTAGTGCAAACAAACGGAAATTATTACTCAGTGAAATAACACGAAAAAGAGATGGAATATATTGTGCGGATTTAAACTTTAAGTCGGAGACTTGTAGGTCATGTTGCCACCAGGACAAAATAGTGTTTCTTCCCAATGAAGAGGTGTATACGCAAGAATTAAAAGATTTGTTGTTAGGTGAAAGTGAAATCCACATACGTGAACGGCAGAGACGTGAAATGGCTGGCGTGTAGCGCAAGCCAGGGGAGTTGGCGAGCGAAGCCCCCTAGTTTTTAAAAAATGTATTACTTGGTAATAACTGTAAGATCGTCAAATTCGTGTTGCCATCAGGGAAAAGTAGTGTTTCTTACCAATGAAAAGGCGTATCCACGAGAATTAAAAAATTTGTTGTGTGGTGAAAGTAAAATCCACATATGCTGTCACGCTTTGGTCACAGAGTTGCACAGATACACAGGAGATTTTAGAGACAGAAACGTGATTCAAATACTTCAAACAAACATAAGTCTCTTTCAAGAGTGAATCAAGCTCCGTGTGTAGTCAGAGAGGACAGTTCCGTCTCTCAATTAAAAGAACAGAAAATCTTCCTCTTCATAGGGGTGCACCTCAGGAGTGAGACCCCCACAGGAGCCAAGAATGTCTGGGGGAGAAGAGTGACAAGGCAGTGAGACAAAAGGACAGCTGCTGTACAGGTTTTTAAATTTTCAAAGCGCCATGCAAGATGCAGATCACGCGGCACCGCAGCAGCAGTAAGCCAGCAGCTGATCGAACAAAGAGGAGGTTAAAAAAAAACAAAAAACTATTTGTTTCCCATTGTATCGTCATTTAGAGGGGGTTTCCGAGGACCGACCACGTCTCCTTGGGGTGCATTCAGCCCCCCCTTCACAACGTGAGCAGCAGAGACGTGAAATGGCTGGCAAGCAAAGCCCCCTAGTAACACTAATAATAATATCCGCCACTCTCACAACTGCTGTCCCACACAGGAAGAGTGAGAGAACAGACTTTAGCAATGCACACAAAAAGTAGAATTACTTCCCTTTAAATGTCATGTTATAGAAGATACAATCACATATTTACTGGATTACCATACCATCACTTTTCACCCATCTGTCATAAATACTGACAGATGTAAAGCACTTGATGACTTGACTTTTTTCACATATAGAGTTAAAATGCAGGGATTTGTTATATGAAGTGTGCATCTTCAATACCAAATATGACCCATGTATACTGAATTTGTACTGCATATTACATCATTTAAGATTGTTGTGATGTGAGATTTTACATATAACTTGATAAATATTTTGTATGTCTTTATTTGTAATTTAGGCAAAGCAGGGATGGGTCTGTTTGAATTTTACGACAGGATTTGGGGGATGTGTCTTAAACCAGTTTGCCGAGTGTTTCTTTGCTAAAGTCATTTCTATCCCCCGCAAGTAGGCTAAGGTGTACTTTAACATATGGTTTGGGGGCAGGTGTGAAGATGTTCTATTCCCCCATTGGTCTGAGGTATGGCTGTCTGGAATTGGCTTGTCTCAGAGGCCTTTAAGTACCATGATGTCCTATTGGCTCTAGGGGTTGGACAGAACATCTATAAATGTATGTGTTTAACCTCACAATCTCTCTCTTACCAACAAACATATGATGGAAGTATCTCTCTTGCTAACCTGTGATGATGAAGACAACACAATGAAGAGCACAGTTTAGCAGCCATTTTGAACAGACATGTGGCTGAAAGCTGAGCACCAATGATGCCTTAACTAGAGACATTTAAGTAACTACAAGTCTGTGTGTCGCCTGAACTACATATCACCATTTAATCAGGTTGTATGGTTGCCGATATTCAAATGTACTTTGCATATGGTTATTATTTATGAAAATTACCAATATTACATTGTTTTATGTATAACTTAACTCCTGCTTGGCTTTTTAGTACACCTAATTGCCTATAGATATAGAAGGGAAGGTGGGGATAAGTTATATACAATAATACCTTATAAACAGTGGTAAGTCTGTGAGATTAGGCTTTCTGACAAAGGCTACATATTAATAATACAACAGGGGAAAGTAGAGCAATATATTACTCTACCAAGACAAAACAAAGATCATTACCAATATGTTCCCTCAGGCATATCATCACCACTTTCATGTCACATATTGAGTTGGCATTTAAAGTCTCAAGGATGCTCATGATGCAACAAAGCCCTATCACCAATTCTAACACTTGGTGCAATCTCCTGATGAGATTAGTTAGTGTAAGCAGTGCTGAAATGGCACCCTGTTGTGTAGATTTTTTTTTAACTTATTTTGTTAACAGCACAAACTTGAAGCTTATCTCAGCAGCAACAGGAAGAAGCTGCAATCCTTGTGGAAGTCACAAAGCCAATACAGGGTGTCCACACACAGCCCAACATTAAGCCAATTAAGAGTAATCAATGACAACGTGTGAGATATCATAATATAATGAAACCACGTAAAATACAGAGCCAGAATTAGGCATTAAAGTTACGTCGGCTTGTAAATTAACATACATTCATGTAAAGCAAAGGCAACCAAAAACTAACAAATGTACAAGCTGGTATTCGTTATAAAGGACCTGCAAATTTTCATAAACTTAAGAATACAACAATGAGGCTATACTGACACTGAAGTTTCTAAATAACCTGTGTCATCATGCAGACAACGTGTAGTACATGAAGGAAAACTGCTCTGTTTGGTTTTTTTTTTTTGTTTGTTTTTTTTTAACATTATTATTTCCTTTGTCTGAAATGTTTTTGTCTTTGTAAAATACTTGCCTGTCACAATGGAATAACATGTACTGGGCCACAAAATAGGTGCATATATATACCAAGTTTTGTTCAATGAGTCTTGGAAATTATTATCTATGATAAGGCACAGCATTGTACAGCTGCATACAGGGCAATGAAGCAGAGAAAATATAACTAACAATATTAATGACCACTACAACAGTAGTAATTTCCTTTGTATCTTTTATATGAGCTCTTACATAAATGTATGCTTTTTTATGTATTCAATACATATGTAACCAGGCTGGCAAGTAGCATATGAGGCTTACAGTACCAAGCAGTAAGTCATTTGTATACTATGACACTGTCATACATGTAACATATCCCACAACTCAATGAAATTTAACTATGTAATCATGAGCACAAATTTCTTCTATCTAGCAATAATCTAAGCTACACTTGGATATCACAAAACTGACTTGAACCATATCATTTAGCCCGAGTCTATTTTGTGACGTTAAGTAAAGTATGAGCAGTCATCAATAATTTGAGAATGTATAAAGAACAGGAAAAAAGGCACAGACATTTTAGCTTATGCAAAAAATTAAATAAAAAAGAGCCCAGCTGATCATTTTATTTTAGATTACAGAGTTTGTGTCAGCATTCTTTTCTTAAACAATCCTGGAAACTAGCCAGTCACAACTGATCTGGCTTTTTATTATTATTTTTTTTTTTTAAATTCCACTAACACTCAGTTTACATTTGCTTTTACTGATATTAATATCAACAATATAATTAAAGCAGAACTTTGTTGTTAAATTCAGAAATATGCAAGGAGCATAGGCTATATCCGCAGTATGACATTAGCTCCTTTAAACAAAGCTTTTGCCCGTTTATTTTATTTTATTTACAGGCAGTTTATTACTATTTAGCTTCTTCCTTCCTTAAAGCAATACTCCTACAAAAATTACATTTTTTAATATTTAACTTTCCCTGTGTTTTTAGCTGGAGAATGATCGTACCAAAATTACAGACAAAAAAGCTGCGAATAGAAACCAATGCTGAACCACCACAAACAATATCAAAATTTTTATTACAAATTACTGTACTTGTGTCACATAATTTCATATTTAAAATAATTTGTTAAACAATCATACAAAAGGAAAAAACATACAGTGTTCAAATCTGACAAGGTCTCCATGATATTCAACTTCTGGGGGAAAAAATTCCTGTAATGCTCTGGATCACCCTCACCAGCTATCTTTTTTTTTGTCCTCATCTTATTAAGTAGTAGCAGTGGTTATTAATTCAGGAATGTGAGAATACAAAAATGTTCTGACAGACAAGAACTTCCATGGATTTTAATAACTCTAAGGAATGTTAGTGAAGCAAATTTCTTATCTAGATTACGTAAATTGTATCAGGCATTTAACTGAAACACATTGATCCCCACAGTATTAGCTGTGGTGCTCTATCCAAGGTTCATTTAAGCAGTTTATTGTTTGTATCTGAGTATCAGTAGACAACTTCTAAAAGGCAGTTTCAGATATTTTCCATGCTGGTCTTTATACATTTGAGGTATAGAAAAGAAGTGCTCTCTTATTATCAGGCATTTACATTTTACTCGTTTTATTCCAAAATTGGAAATGCTTAAAGTTTAATTTTGGCTCCATTTGACAAACTCCATTTAAGCTGATAGAAGAAAGGTTCATCTTCAGAAAGGCTAATTATAACAACAGCTAACAAGCAAGAATGTCACAGCATTAAGAGTGAAGTTGTTTTTTATTGTACTGTTTGTATTCTAGTATGTTACCAATGCTCAAAGTACATTTCATCCTTACTTTTTTACCTCATGTACTTTGCCATCAGTAATATGTAAAAAAAAAAAAAAAAAAAAAAAACGTCATTTTTATTTTCATCTATGCCAGATGAGCTTTTGTGTCATACTCCTCAGAAATAATCTTAATAAAAAATGTTAAAGGTTCAGAAAGTCTCACAAATATACAGACTGAAATATTGATATCTGTGCATTACTTTACCCTGTTAATATGATTTTAAAGATGGCAAATGAGGTTTTGTTTCTCTTTTAAAAGATTCATCAAGTAATAGGAGATCAGCACAAATTCACATGTGAAAGCATACATGTGGATAGTGTGTCTACACATTGTGGCATGATTAAAAACAGTATATTTTGGGGTAAAAAACAGTTGAGAGGTTTCAAGAAAAAGTCCACATGTGACTAGTACTACTTGCTAAACATAGCATCAAAGGGTGGTGATGTGTTGCATAAAAGTAAGAATTTTACTCTATTTTGTATACTTAACAAAAAATCATGACCTAGAAACTTAAATATTTACTAAAACATGATTTATCTGCAGCTGGTGGGCCATTACTTTGTTACACTGTAGGCGAAACACAATACACCACTTAAATAAGAACTGGACAGTAATAACTGCAAAGCTAAAGTGAAGCTGAATTATCAGGAGGATGTGTTAACAACTTTCCACAGATACTGTTGCTAAGTGGCCTAGGAGTACCCAAGATAGCTATTGGCTAAAATTAGGGGAATTCCTTTTCGTCCATCCCTCTTGACATCTGTAGTTAAACAAAACAACACATGACCTCACTAAACAGTTAACAATCAACACAGACCTTTCACATCAATTTCATTAAAACTGTTAATATTATGAAACAGAAAAAAATGGAACATTTAAAAGGTAACTGTAGTAAAATAAAGGAAACTTAAAACATCTTGCACCAAAACAGCCTTTCTGTTAATTATAATTTTAACATATGGCCACATAAGCTAATGATTAATGAACACTAAAGCTACATAAGGAGATCGTGGCTGTAAAGAGCCTAAAACCATATTCAATGGCAAAGGACGGCTTTGACAAGATGGTAACAGAAATTTTTAACAAAAAAAAAGTAATTTTTTTAATGGAATATTATGGAATAAAATGGGATAACAGTAAATGTTAGATACCATATTAAACAAAAAGATGTTTTTTAGGAGCTGAAATGAAACATACAAAATGAATACTAAAAGTCCTATAAGATGATAAAAAAAAAATTCTGCAGATACTAATTGAAAAATACACAAACATATATATTTATGTGCTACTAAAAAGGTATAGAAAGGTACAGAAAATGGTTCTCTTTGTGTAAACTATTAAAGCGCTAATAAAAAACTGCCAAATATATTCAACAGTGAAGGTAGCATGCAATACCATTTAACTGGATTATAAAAGCTCCCCGATATAGATCATTTAACTAAATTGAGAATTGTGAGCACTGGCTACTTCTAAAGGGGGACAAACAGTTTTCCAATGTTTCATTAGATGTGCAGGATAAAGTATTTGTAGTAGTTTACTTAAAAGTATTAAGATTTTGGGACTTGATAATATACATAAATAATACTACATATATAATACTACATATAGGCTAAAACTAAATCAAAATTAATCATATATAGTATTAACATAAACAAGATGGTTCCCTAAGCTTTTCACAATCTTAATATACAGGAGTAAATGCTGTATATGTGGTGTTTTGTCAGCAATGCTTTTCAAATTGGGCAAGAGAGGAATGTTAATTACTAATATAATTTAATCTTATTTGACATAGTATGTACATGTATGGGAAGTAGTAGTATATTCTTGACTATTTTGTTCAGATTTACTGTAGGTGATTAATAGAAATCATTAAAAAATGAAAACATTAGATAGACAGAAAGATGGATATCTGGGGTTAATAAAATGCAATAAGCCATAAAGGGTTATCTATACTAATAAAAGGCAAAGCCCTCACTGACTGACTGACTCATCACTAATTCTCCAACTTCCCGTGTAGGTGGAAGGCTGAAATTTGGCAGGCTCATTCCTTACAGCTTACTTACAAAAGTTAGGCAGGTTTCATTTCGAAATTCAAAGCGTAACGGTCATAACTGGAACCTCTTTTTTGTCCAAATACTGTAATGAAGGAGGCGGAGTCGCGTATCGCGTCATCACGTCTCCTACGTAATCACGTGAACTGAAAACAAGGAAGAGCCCCAAAGAGTGCTGAAGAAAACATTCATTACACAATTGAGAAGGCACAAGAGAGCAGCTCACGTGAACTGACTGAATGCAGCACGAGTGATCACTTCGATACTGCGGAAACAAAGCACGGTGTAAAACGTAAGTTTAAATTAAGTTTATAGAAACGCTACCGCTGCCGTTTGCAATACGATATTCGCGAGATACAAGTTTAATGAGAAACGCTCCCGCTGCCGTTTGCAATACCATATTCGCAAGATACAAGTTTAATGAGAAGACACGAGATATAAATGACACTTTGGATGACTTTGTAACGGATTAAAAATTGCTGTAGCGAGAAACTTTTAAGTACCGGGTCTTAGCTAACAGCACGCAGAATGCAGCACGTCGGAAACAAAGCACCGTGTAAACCTAAAGTTTAAATTAAGTTCATAGACCTACAAAAGGTTGCCATTGATTTGAGGCAAGATTGCTTTTCTCCTGTACAACTATACGTTGCATTCTCAAGAGTGTGCTTGCACAGCTTGGTCATATTACAACCGGAGTGCTGAACTGACAACGTGGTATACAAACAGAACTATAACAATCGTAATAAACTAACAAAAAAACAGCGGACAACCCGTGGATTAAATAAAAAGACTGCTTCCGTTGGCGAAGCAACGAAAAAGGAAGACCTTATATGGCGTTCATTTATAAAACAGCGGAGAGGCTGTGTGAAGGCAGCTTCACAAAAAAACAGATCCTTAACAAATTGTTATTGGTATATTTTCCCTCAATTTAAAAAGGTTTTCTTTTCTTCTTAATAAAAATTTAAAAGCAGTACTTCGCGGGGATTTAGAGATTTTATATATATATATGTATATATATATGTATATGTAGATATGTGTATATGTAGATATATATATATATATATATATATGTTTATGTACATATATGTTTACATAACCTCTTTAACGCACTACTTCTCCGCTGCAAAGCGCGGGTATTTTGCTAGTAAAATATAAAGCTCACAAAGATGCACAAAAGACGGATCCAGTATACTTTTAACAACTAAACAATTACATCATAAATGATCACCTTGCTTATAAAGTGCTGGTTGGGGAGTGCTTTAAATCTGTACTTGTCTCTCTATTATAAAAAGAAAATCCTGTCCTGGAAAGCAAAAGCAATGCAACGATACGTGATCTTCTCGGAAGACATTTAAAAGACCTGCGAGACCAAAGAGACTTGCCACGGTGCGCCTTGCAGGGACCATAAACATGAGACTTGGTGCCAAGAGATTGTCCCAGGGCCGTAGCAAAAAGGACAGCAGCTGTACAGGCTTTAAAAAGATCGAAGGGCAGCATGACAGCACCCCCCCCCCCCCCCCCCACCCCACCCCATCCCCCAGCGACAACGCGAGCAGCGTTATACGTCCTGCAAGAAATAATTTAACCATGCCTGGGGCCAGAAATAAAGGACAAGTATTGTTTTTACAACGTCACGCGAGACCAGGCAGTGAGCTATCATTTTAAAGAAGTCCACAGACCTCTAACCAAGCAGTTGTTGGATTGCTTTTGGCAGACAAGCATCATGTGCTCCCAGCTCTTAAAACAACAACATGCGACAGGCAGAAGAGACAGATCGCAAGCAGCAGAAAGACAGCAAATGATCCAAAGACATATCCTTAGCGTGTATTCAGACGCCCCACCCCCCTTCACAACACGAGCAGTATTATATGTCTGGCAAGAAAAAGATGTAACCACGCATGTGGCCGAAAATAAAGGACAAGTGTTGTTTTTACAAAAGTTTTTAAAGTAAAAGTGAAAATAATGCATATGTAACAATTCCCAAGAAAATAACAATCTCTTTAAATTGTAGATTGCTTGCCTAAGGTAAAGTCATCCCTGATGACTGGGGATGTGGGAATGAGGGGTCCTTTCATCGGATTAGCGGAATGGCAAAATGGGGGAGGCAGCTTAATGAATGAGGTCTCCAGGACTTAAAACAAATCCAAATCATATTATGTGATATCATCTAATGTGAAATTCTACTTCGTACTTCTAGAATTTTTATTTTTATACTGTATTGAAGATTTATTCTGTTCTATGTATTGTACTGTATTGTATTGACCCCCTTCTTTTTGACACCCAATGCACGCCCAACCTACCTGGAAAGGGGTCTCTCTTTGAACTGCCTTTCCCAAGGTTTCTTCCATTTTGTCCCTACAAGGATTTTTTTTTGGGAGTTTTTTCTGGTCTTCTTAGAGGGTCATGGCTGGGGGGCTGTCAAAAGGCAGGGCCTGTTAAAGCCCATTGCAGCAGTTCTTGTGTGATTTTGGGCTATACAAAAAATAAATTGTATTGTATATCCGGTAAACCAAACACGGGGTGGGTGAGTGAAGCCCCCTAGTTAGTTAAAACTTTACAAAAACAAGAGAAAGAAAATATTAGGAGGGCAAACTAAAGAAAAGCCAGAAAACATGACAATAGAGCAGAATCTCATATTTATATGTAAAATGTAAGTATTATCAATGTTTCTATTATAAAGCCAATTTCAACAACTTTAATATAGTATTTACAATATATACAGTGCAGTGAAAAATTGTCTTCTACCTTTCTGATTTCCTCTAATGCAAATTTATGAGTAAACTTTTCGAATTATTCAATAAACAAAGTTATCAAATACCAAATGTACTGTATGAAAAATTCTCTCCTTAAACCTGATCATTTTTGAACCACCATTTGTTGTAATGACTGCAACCAAACACTTCGGCAGTTCTTTGGATTTTTTCAGCATCATTTGTGACTGTATGGATAACTTTATAATGAGATGTTGGAGTCATTTTGGCAGCCTAAACACTCATGAGAAGATTCACAACTATTCATACACGTTCCATTGGGTAATTATGACTCAAGTCTTTTTTTTTTTTTTGAGTTTTTTTTTTTTTTTTTGAGTTTTTTTGAGTTCCGGTTACTTAGGAATGGCTTTGCAGCCTCTTCCAGACAGATATCAACTACTTTTTTCTAGTATCTTCAGGAATTTTCTTTGATCATAGCATTAAGTGTTCCTAGAATCACCTACTGGAAACTTGATTTTATGGCGCAAGTCAAAATAAATTAGGTTTATACTGAGCAGAGCTGACTACAATCATGTGAGACATTCTCTAAAGCAACCTATGGCTTTGTTTATGTATTTATCTAAATATACATTATTGTCTACTATACATTATAAACAGTGGATTCAGAAAGTATTCAGACACCTTCACTTCACATTTTGCTATGTTGCAGCTTTGTGCTAAAATCATTTAAGTTTGTTTCTGTCACCCACACCAAGCAATACTCAATACCCTAGAATGACAAAGTGAAACTGGACTGTAGATGTTTTGGCATATTTATTAAATATAAAACAGAAGTATCACATTGACAAAACTCAAAGCCTATGATATGGCCCTTGAAATTTGGCTCAGGTGCATCACATGCTTCTGGCCATTATCAAGATATTTCTAAACCTTGTTTGGAGTCAACCTGTGGTCAATTCAGTTGAGTGCACATGGTTAGGAAAGGCTCACACCTATCTATATATGGTTCAAAGGATGACATCAGAGCAAAAACCAGGCAATGAGTTTGAAGGAACTTCCTGCAGAGATTAGAGACAGGATTGCATTGAGGCAGTGATCTGTGGAAGTCAACAAAAAAATCCCTGTAGCTGAAGGTTTCCAAGAGCACAGATGCCTTATTCTTAAATGGAATGAGTTGGGAGCAATTACGACTCTTCCTAGAGCTGGGGCCTAGCTAAACTGAGCAATCATGGGAGAAGGGTTCCACAATTCCAACAAAAACAAATGCATTACTACAAATGTTTGTGATGCATGATCTTTTAGAATGATAAATACAATGCATTTTATTACTACAAATGTTTGTGATGTGCCATCTGTTTCAATGACAGAGACATAGAAACCAGACAGACACACAGATCTGTCCTTTAATTAACATGGATATATATTTATTTTTTCAAGAATTTTATCATCAGTTCATTAAAACCGTGGAAATGCAGACCTCTACTGAAGGGTCTATACCTTGACGGACAGCAAGAACAATCACTGTGAGTGTGAATAATTATTATCTATAAGTAAACAGAACTCAATAGAAAAACAGTGCAAAATAATCTAATTACAAATGATTATCAGTTAAAGATGAGAAATAAATACTGGGAACAAACTACTGCTCTTCAGTGAATTACATTTTTGGTAGATTCTTTCTGCTTTGATAAAAAGCATATCTGGTTAACGATAAACTATATTCTATTGAGCGAAGTTATAGAAGTCTAAATACAATTTTTTTAGCAGCTGATTCTCAATTTTAGAATTCTACATAGGACTTACAGAGATTGGTATCTTTATAATTCATATTACTATCCTCAGTCCACCATAAAAAGAAAAACAGCTGAACTGCTTTTCACAAGCAGGAGAAATATTAAGGCCATAAAGAAGACAGATAATTTTTAATGTAATTATTTGTAAACTAGTCTTTAATTGTAAAAATAACATGGCAAATTCAAATGAAACATCCATGAGAGAGAAAAAAAAAAAAAAATCACAGATGGTTACCTCAAACTCCTTCTGTTTCTCCATCGTTATTAACCGCCTGGATGTATGACTGGAAAGAATCTGTTCACAATTGCTAATAAGCTTCAGACAAGGGTGCTGAGGTATAATTTCTTCCTTATATCTGTTAGGAATAAACCACATAAATATCATTACTTGATTCAGAAAGTAGTGTTTATTTTTCAAATGTTTTAATATCATTCCAATGAACATTACAAAAATGATTAACTGTAGGGGTACATTTCTAATAGAAATATACAAAGAAAAAATATGAGAACATTATATTTGATACCACCCAAATTACCACATTACTCTTGTCCTATGTTTAATATCCGTCCCTTTCCTTAGTATCCTTGTGTGTCTGAAGCTGTCTTGACCAGCACTCCCTCTTTCAAGTCCAATCTCGTAACAACTGTTTTTAAGTCTGTCATTCTGAGGCACCTTGCTCTCCTCTCACACTTGTACTTCCTCTTTCGATTATGTCACCAAACAACCAATCACACAAAAACTAAACTGACTAATCCATAGGGACTGGGCACACACACACAGACCTTAGCATTCTACTACAGTGATCCCTCGCTATATCGCGCTTCGCCTTTCGCGGCTTCACTCCATCGCGGATTTTATATGTAAGCATATTTAAATATATATCGTGGATTTTTTGCTGGTTCGCGGATTTCTGCGGACAATGGATCTTTTAATTTCTTGTACATGCTTCCTCAGTTGGTTTGCCCAGTTGATTTCATACAAGGGACGCTATTGGCAGATGGCTGAGAAGCTTTTGTGCAGCTGCTTCCTGAAATGACATGCTGCACAGTGCTTCGCATACTTAAAAGCTCGAAGGGCACGTATTGATTTTTGACTGAAAAACAAACTCTGTCTCTCTCTATCTCTCTCTCTCTTTGTCTGCTCCTGACGGAAGGGGTGTGAGCTGCCGCCTTCAACAGCTTTGTGCCGCGGTGCTTCGCATACTTAAAAGCCAAACAGCCCTATTGATTTGTTTGCTAGAGATTGTTTTCTCTATCTATTTGACATTCTGTGCTCCTGACATGCACTCCTTTGAAGAGGAAGATATGTTTGCATTCTTTTAATTGTGAGACAGAGCTGTCATCTCTGTCTTGTCATGGAGCACAGTTTAAACTTTTGAAAAAGAGACAAATGTTTGTTTGCAGTGTTTGAATAACGTTCCTGTCTCTCTACAACCTCCTGTGTTTCTGCACAAATCTGTGACCCAAGCATGACAATATAAAAATAACCATATAAACATATGGTTTCTACTTCGCGGATTTTCTTATTTCGCGGGTGGCTCTGGAACGCAACCCCCGCGATGGAGGAGGGATTACTGTATATAGTAAATTAACATGAAAAAGTCAGATAATTCCTGTGAGAGAAACAAAAAATAAACCTCATAATACAGTACTATTAAGAAGCCATCGAGGATTAAATTTTACAGTTTTACAAAAAATGACAGTTATGGGTACAAAGGGTTGAGAAAACCAAGTTCACTGCCTTCAGAAAGTATTCATACCCATTCACTTTTTTCGCATTTTGTTATATTGGAGGCTTATGCTAAAATCACTGTCATTTTTTGCCCTCATCAAACAACACTCAATATCCCAGAATGACAAAGCTGAAACATGATTTTATGAATTTTTGTAAATTTATTAAAAATAAAAAAAAGAAATATCACACTGACACAAGTATTCAGTCACTTTGCTATGACACTTAAAATCTGGCTAAAGTGGATCCCATGTTATTGATCATAACTGAGATGAAGTGAAGGTTGGATAAGATATTTCTGACCTGTCAGCCTGTTCCCTGACAAATGACAACAGGTAGCCTATATAAACTAATGCAAAAACAAACAAGTCCTTCAGTGCATATAGGGCTGGGTGATACTGCCTATAAATTATTTTTATATGTTAGGCTATGTAGTGATACACAATATATATCTCGATATTTTGAAATTTCCTCTAAAGCACTTTATAAATGCTTGATTCAACCCTTCGATTCATACAATCACATTGATATGATAATTCTAGCTGTCCTTCTGCATTAAATTATTCTTCTTCATATTTATTAGTGGTTTCTATTTGAACAATTTTAAACTTGTATGCAAAAGAGAGGGAACCACAACCAAGTCAAATTTAACAAAACAGTATTTATTTAAACCTGGTAATTGCAAATAACATAAAACATTTCAAATCAATATAAAATGAATTTTTTGCACATTAACATTTGTGCCAACAGGTCATTTCATTGTAACAAACCACTCTGCAGAACACTAAGAGTCACATCACATTTATGGTAATATGATGATAAGCCACAATGTTATAACAACAAATTGATACTATAGAACAAGCTGTATCACTTTCAGTCTCAAAGTTTATCATTTTGTACCACCCATTATAAGGACCTAAGGCCAAAAATGCACTTTTGAGTGACAATGCATCAAAACAGTTTTTAGTTGCAGAAGTAATGCACAGGAACACTTCACATGATTTTCCACTGCCTTCCGATCAATCACTCCGCATCTCCTCTTCTGCACTGAGCTCTTGCTTTTGGCATCAAGCACCCAAACTTGCACCAGGGACAGTGACAAGTTTGACTGGGACGGTGTACCTGTCACACCATAACGCAAATGTCCTAAGGCCAGCTCAGGAAGGAAAGAAACCTTCCATGGAGCAGATAAATAATAGAGTTAAAAAAAAAAAGTGCAGAAACTTTTTGAACGTCCCTCGTATAAATAGTGTCACTGTCAAGAGGATTTAAGATGACCACTTTGGAACTCCTTTATTTACTGATAAAATACTTTAATGTAAGCCATCAGAAACACTCAAATTAAATGTGCTCACTGGTATATAGACATTGATTAATAGCTGTACAAAAATGGTATGGAAAAGAAATCACACACTCATTCACACAATTTAAGGGTAAAAGCTACACATTATTATTTAGATATTTTATATAATTAATCTATGATTTATACAGACTAAAGTAATATGAATTGAATGTAATCTGAAAGTCTCACTACTAAAGACTGTTTTAATATTCATCACCTAATGCAATGAATAAAAATACTAAGTTCAGAAAGACAAAGTATAGCACTACTTTATTCAACAAATCTGTTTGTGCATCTGGAGAGAGACAGTCAACCTGTAATCTGTGAAAAATGGAATGGCTGTAAATGTATATAAGATAGTTCTTACATATATTGGTTTGGATGCAGCATTTTGGATATACGTATAGGTTTAAATACAAAGGCTTAGAATTTGAGACTAATATGAGATGTGCCCATTTTAATGAATAATATTGGCACATCTGTTTAGATATGAAAGAATCTTTGAATACATCAGTCACATAAATCTTTTTTTAAAACATATTTAAATATACCAGTTTGGATATGCACACCCTCAAAGAAATTTCAACTTTTGTCAAGGTAAAAACATTAAAGGAATTCATATCATCTCAGAATGTGCTTTCACCTTTAATAAGATACTATAACTAATGCTCTTTTAAAAAAAAAAAAAGAATTTGTAAAATAATAAAAATAAAAGCTTTTAATACCATGGTTGCAGTAGTGCACAACATTTAACTAAGTTCTTCCTGGAAGCATATTTTTTTCTTTGATTACAGCAAAAGGTTTGATTGCATAGGTTTCTAACTTGGCATACCTGGGTTTGCAATAATTCTCCCCAATCTTATTTATGTTTATTTTTTAAAAGAAGAGCATTTTCAGTCAAATTGTCAGGGGATCTCCTATATATTAGTAAGAACAATTTAGTAGATGAGGCAATCCAGGCTGACTAGTAGAATCCTGTACGGACAGCACAAATGGAATTTCTTAGTCCTCAGGTGACAGCACTAAGTAGCTCAGATCTCTTGGCCAAACAGGTCAATTACGATACAGCTACCCCTAAAGATCATGGCCCATTTTCCTTTCTCAAATCACAGATTTTGAAGACTTGGTGTCTAGCTTTGTACAACACATGCAGGTATAGCATAGCTGCCACGGTATCGAAATTTCCCCTGAAACAAAAAAAAAAAATCTATTTTTGAAGGAAACAGTGATTGCAAAGGGTTCATTTGCAGGGCTAGGTTCATCTTAGAAAGGGACATTGGTTTTCCATTGTGGGCCAGTCTCAAGCTTTGATAGGCCTTACTGAATTAGTTCAGAGTGGTTCTGAGAGCATTCATTAAGTGTGCAAAATGGCATGGTCATCTGTATATTTGAGTACTATCACCTCAGAGATTTTTTCAGGGCTTGTGAAGATGTTAACTGAAGAACCTACTGTCAATCTGGTATTACATGCAGAAAGGGCAGCCTGAGACAAGCAGCTTGAAAAAGCCATATGGTAAATAAGGATGGAATAATTACATAGCCCTACAGAAAAAGGGTAAATTTCCATGCATATACAGTTAGGTCCATAAATATTTGGACAGAGACAACTTTTTTCTAATTATGGTTCTGTACATTCTGTACAAATGAAGGGATTGTGTGTTAAAAAAATGCTTTAGTTGCCTCACATTTTTATGCAATCGTTTTGTTCACCCCACTGAATTAAAGCTGAAAGTCTGCACTTCAACTGCACCTGAGTTGTTTCATTTAAAATTCATTGTGGTAATGTACAGAGCCAAAATTAGAAAAAAGTTGTCTCTGTCCAAATATTTATGGACCTAACTGTAACTGTACTCAGAAAAAGAATTCCTTTGGAAATGGACTTTCCCACTCTCTCCTTTCTGATACCATCGTTTTGGCTTGTGCTTCTTTCCAAAAAGCCAGCCTTGAACAAACAGGTTATGAAGATGGATGGATGGGTGGGTGGAATATCTGAACTGCAGAAAAAAACAGAATCCCCAAATGTAAAAACACACATATACTTGGGCAAATTACTGGAAACAGGCACAGACTACACTGTTGCAAGGGATGTGCTCTACTACCTGTCATTATCAATTTGCC
The DNA here is from genome assembly GCF_900747795.2 of Erpetoichthys calabaricus. Classification (NCBI taxonomy): domain Eukaryota; kingdom Metazoa; phylum Chordata; class Cladistia; order Polypteriformes; family Polypteridae; genus Erpetoichthys; species Erpetoichthys calabaricus. The sequence goes on from NC_041396.2 coordinate 203,594,750, forward strand.
TGCAGACCAGACTGAGCAAGTGGTCATTCCCACATTAAACCTTTAGCATCCATAATCTTAACTTTTCTACTAGTAAGACTGTATAAGTAAAATCACTATAAAAATAAGCCTTCACTTGCCTAAATTAAAGGAACATTTTAGAGTACATGCTTAGCTGACATTTGACAGGGAAAGGCTTTCTTTAAAAATGTATACATGTCTAAACTGTCATTAGTCATATGTGACAGTTGTAATGACTGGTAGATGTGTTCAGTGTATCCATGGATTAAACAGACAATGCATTTAAAAAAAATCTTCTGGTGTAAACATCACCAAATACTCTTAAACATATTTAATTCAGTCTTCTTTAACCAAAACCACCTATTTTTCATTGAAAGTTATGCAATGCTTTGAAAGCAAAGCACATCATAATTTGGGTGAAGTTAATTCATATTAAAGTGATATTTTATTCAAAAACAAAGCTGCATTAAAACTAATTGCAGATATGTTTGACTGGGGCTCTTAACTAATGTTTATGTTCATAAAACTTACTGTCTTTTTCTAACCTTTTAAAATATCTGTCTCAATTGAATTCAAACAGGATAAAGTCACTAAAATGGTTTTCTAAGATGCTTATGCTTTTAGTTTTGTCACAACACTTAATCACTTGACTCCTGCAGTTTTATACTCTGTTTAGTCCAGACAGATTTTACACACTAAATGGCCCACTGTGAGTAGGTATGGGTGGTGTCTATGCCTGAGTGCAGTGAGTGGTTTCCAGGCATACTGCGTGTATGGTCTTATGACAAGTACTGCCAAGACAGGCTCTGGATACTCTTGGACAAGTAACCATTACATTACTGGGTGAAAGCAGGTTCCATGAAAAAAAGAAATTTTACATCTCTAACATTCTGAGTAATTAACTGAAGTAGTACATTGTTTCTTCTAAAATACCCTTAATGGCCCATTCATGCTTGAGTGTTTTAAATTTCGCTTTGCATGTTTCAAGTTTTTTAATGGCTTTTTGCAAGCCTTTCTCAGGCTTTTGTGGAGACTTTTTGGATGTTTTTAAAGTTTTTCCATCTTTTTGTTTTTAGCATTTTCAAATAATCGTTTTGCAGGAAAAATTTGATTGACATTATTTCCATTTTGTAGGTTGTGAGGTGAATATTGTGTTTCAAGAATGTCTTCTATTACTCCTGGCGATCACAGTCCTGAAGAGCAGGTGTCATCAGCCTCATAATTGCACATAGTGGGCTCACACTGTTCTGCAGCAAAAGAGAGTTGAGAGGAATATTCTGGACTCTCTATGAAGAACTCTTTCCAACAGTACACACGGGTGTCAATAAACACATATGTAGGGATACACAAAGACAAAAAAAAATAATTGCAATATTTCTATCTATTATAAAAAGAAATCCTGTCCCCTGTCCTGATAGTCTACAATACGTGACCTTCTCGGAAGATAATTTAAAGACCCGCGAGACGAAAGAGACCTGCCACGGTGCATCTCATGGGAACATAGAACGAGAGTCTTGCAGGACACACCCTACTTACAAGCAATATCAAAAAAAACAAATCAGTAGTGTAAAGGCAGTCATGTAGCACACACAGCTCCAGGGCTCTCAGTGCATATAAAGTGTATAAGGTCAATATGGTAGAAATGAAATGAATAGGGTAGAAATGAAACGTCGACGATTAAACGAAGAAGAAAGAAAAGCGCGGAGAAAAGAGACTCAAATGCGTTGGACAGAAAAAAGAGCAAAAAAGAATAATCGAGGTGCAAATTCAGAAAATAAGGAAACTAATTATCAGCCCGGAACAAGTGGAATTGAAAAAAAAGCACGTCCAATCCGGCTCAGAATTAAATGACAGTGAGTAAAAGACAAAGTAGAACTTCATAGAGACGTTTACAAACGTTGGCGCTAAACACATGCAGAGCAGGTTAGAGACTATGAAACCAGGGAAATTAGAAAGGCTCAAAAAAAAATTACGTTGGCGCTATACACACGTGGAAAAAGTTAAAGGATATGAAGGTACCAGTCTAACTTTGGTTTTGCACAATAATTACTATACTATTGAATCTTAACACGTAATTCTACTTTATTCACATAATTGTACTTATTTATTATGTTCTACTATACTGTTATCTTTCAATCTATGACTTTTTGTTAATCTAACTGATATTCTTCTAACTTTGCACAGTTTTTGATAAGCAGATCAGGAGGCATTTTGTTGTCATAGTGCGTGTTGTCCTGTATAACTATGCATGTGACAAATAAAGAATCTTGAGAATTTCAAAAACGGAGTTTACCGCACATGCATTTATTGGTTACTTTGTTAATGTATATATATTTATCTGTCTGCTTATTTAAAAACCTAAATTTACCCCAGGAGTCAAAAACATTCTGTCTAGCCCTTGTACAAAAACCTAGACAAAAGCTGGGGTATCACCTTGGTAAATCCATGTACTTTTGGAACTGTGAGAGGAAAATACCACGACTTTACAGACAGGAGTCCAATGCTGAACTCTTAATAATTTTTTTTTTTTACAAAGTAAAAAAGTAACTGCTGATGATGTAGATCGTTTTGTCTGTGCTCAAATTCCAAACAGAAAAAACTATCCTGACCTCACTAAAATGATTCAGCATATTGGGACTCGCAAGATAACAAAAATTGTTTTTACAGAAGTTCTGAAATAAACGTGAAACTTATGAAATAGCAACAATTCAAAGAAAAAAAAATCTTAAAAGTATTTCCGGAAAACCAAATACGGGGGTTGGTGAGCGATGCGAGCAGGAGGCAAAGCCCCCTAGTTGTTTTTTAAAAAAAAAAAAAAAAAAAAAAGGCCTGCTGACGTTGGTACAACATTATGCCAGCACATCTAGGAATAGCAAGTGAGGAAAGGTTTTATCAACTCAAAAGAATGGATCATATTTTGTAACCACTTACATTTAATCCTATATGTGCTGAAGGGTAAACTTAATCTGTCCAGGTAAGGGTCACTGGGAGCCAGTGATTATTGCAACAGCCGTGGATGTAAGGCAAGACGCAACCTTGTTGGACAATATGCCAGTCCTATGTAAGGAACAATCATACAGCCAAGCTGAAAAGAGTGTGTTGCATGCAATCCAGCAAGAGAAATCTGTTATTAAAATATATGTGTAGTTTTAAACATATTGTGAAATAGTGTGATCTGCAGCATCCAGTGTTCACCCAGGATCTCAAACTGGGGATGGAAAAAGGGGACGGATGTTATTCACTTCACGGAGGACTGAACATATTTTTTTAATTAAAATTTATCACTGATACATTACTAGCATTCAGTGTTAATACAGGTAATCATGCAGAATAAAGGACACTTGCAAATAAGAATCTAGAAATATACAGGCAGAGTATGCAAACCCTATGCAGTTGGCACTGCAAGAAAGAAGTCATTTTGAATTCTTGTCACTTGATTGCAAGGTACATTCACACGTGACTTCAACAGCTGTCACTAGATGACAGAAGCATGCACATGGTTTTTCTGTTTCAACAAGCTGCTTCACTCCTAGCTCATCCAGGAAGAGCCAGTAACCCTGCAAAAATGCTTCCAAAATGCTCTCTGTTATCTTTTACCAGTATTCTAGGAGTGTTGTCATTGATTGTCATTGGCTTGTAGGATTTTTCTAAACCGCTAGCTGTGTGAATCATGTCTCTGAAAATATTGGCAAATACCTTTTCAAACAATTTAGGAGTGTTCTGGTGTAGCGTTAAAATGCTAGAAAAACTCTTGTCAGTGAGCCCTTAGAAAGGCTCACAAATATTTCTAATTAAATTCATAAATATGTTCTGAGGTACTCAGAAGCAAAGGGGCATGCTGTAGCTCAGTGTTTTAATAAACAAATGTTTAAGAAAAGCTATATTTCCTGCTTAGTACATTTAACAGAATGATTCTACACTAATGGAGTACATTGACAAGGGGGAAGGTATAGACCGGGGTAGGCAACGTCGGTCCTGGAGTGCCACAGTATGTGCAGGTTTTTGTTCCAACCCAGTTCCTTAACGAGAACTCAATTATTGCTGATGAAGCACATATTGCTTAAGTGACATTTTAATGCTTCATTTTAGTGGTCTCGCTTGTTAAGGTTCTCCAACCTTAATTGCTTATTTCAATCTTAAACTGCTGCATTCAGTGTTTTAATTGCTCCTTATTAGCAATAAGATGTAAAAGACAAAGCAGCCAGCAGTTCTCCAGCTAGCTTTTTTCCAATTACATCTGTGTGTGTTCATCATGCACGGTTTGATTTAATAAAACACTTAATAGAAAAATGTGACAGACTGAAAATTATCTGTTTTAGGCTTCAAATCATTTGGATGATATCCTTGGAAAGGAAAAAAATCTACGATATAAAAGCCTTACATTGCACAGACTAACAAGCCATAAAATTAAATAAGGTCTGAGATTGGCAATGTTTGGTTTCTAATTAAGCAATTGGGTTGAATGAAAACCTGTAGCCACTGCGGCTCACCAGGACCAACATTGCCTACCCCTGTTTTACATCTTATTGCTAATAAGGAGCAATTAAAACACTGAATGCAGCAGTTTAAGATTGAAATAAGCAATTAAGGTTGGAGAACCTCAACAAGCGAGACCACTAAAATGAAGCATTAAAATGTCACTTAAGCAATATGTGCTTCATCAGCAATAATTGAGTTCTCGTTAAGGAACTGGGTTGGAACAAAAACCTGCACATACTGTGGCACTCCAGGACCGACGTTGCCTACCCCTGGTATAGACTATAGGGGTCAGGTGGTGAATTTTGCGTCTTGGTGCAAAGAGAATTGTCCACAATTTACCATCAGCAAAACCAAGTAACTGGTTCTTGACTTAAGATATACAGTACTAAAGAGCTTCTACTTCAAGTCATTATTCAGAGTGAGGATATTGAGTTGGTAGACTGCTACATGTTCTTGGGGAGGGTTAGTCCACATTCCTGACATGCTGGACACTCCTAATAACAAAGACGAACTTTTAATAAAATAAAAAGGTAGAGGAGGCACTTTCTTAGGAGGCAACTTTCCATTAATGTAGGTAGTGATATCCTTTACATGTTCTACAACTCTGTGATACCCAGCACATTTTTCTAAACTGTGGTGTTCTGGAGTGATAACATCACTTCAAGAGATGCCCTCCGAAACCACAAACTAAGAATGCAAACTCAGTCATGTGATGCACTCTTGGCTTACTGGAGGTAGAAGCAAAGAAGAAAATGAAGACAAAACAATGAAAATGATGCACAGATTGCGTTTTAGCTCCTTTTTAAAAGGGCCAATACTAAGATTGTACTAAAGAACTTTGTTTTTTTTTTTTATCAGTTTATTGTGTCTACTTGTTTTCAGTTCTCGGAATTAGCCAACAAGTCTGAAATATACAGCCAAGCTTCACTTCATCATACCTGCTGTGTTGGAAGGCATCAATCAATCAGCAAGGCACTACATTCAGTTTTTGTGTGGTGAGAATGCACATAAGTAAAAAATAACATGTTTTTGTCAACATAAATAGGCAATTTGCAGCAGTGCCCAGTTCTCTTAATATAATCAGAGTACTTTACTCATATTGATTAATGTATTTTGAGTCAAAGGGGGGCAATATAATTATGTACACCAATACTTTAAAATAAACATTGCTTAAAAAATTGGTAGTTTGTGTTTTTTATTCCTACATACAAAAGTGGACTACTAGAAAGTTTAACTGGAATAACAAATTTGGATAATCTGTATCCAAGAAGACTATGATATGCATTTACATTTTGTCAGTCTCTAGAGAGGCTTTTTGAGCCAAAACACAAAACTATGTACCGTACTTAACTGGCTCACGGATGATGTTTTAGATTTCACAAATTTAATTATCACACATATTTTGTGAAGCACCATAAAGCATAAAGCTGAGCAACATGTGGAAATCAATGCAGTAAATAGGTAGATAATAATAAATGTACACCAGAAACTCCAATTTGAATAACCTGAGTAAAGAATGCAGATTTTAAGGCTAATGCAAAAGTTTGATAATAACACAATTACTGTATTTATTTTCAAATTACATTTTGATGTGCAAGCACACATGCCATTTCCTAAACTGCCATCATATTTTACACATGGTATGTTACTTAGCCTAGACCAACCTCAAGAGCAAAAGTTAAAGCTCTTGATAAAGAAAAACAAGGAAAACTAATTCTCGAAGAAGAGAGAGTGATAATTCAAAATACTGTGTACAAGTAAATATAACATTATACTTAAATTCAGTAAGAAACACAACAAATATTTAAGCATACAAGTTAAATTTATAATTTGAAGCATAATTTGATTACATCTTGCCTGAAGAAGGGGCCTGAGTTGCCTCGAAAGCTTGCATATTGTAATCTTTTTAGTTAGCCAATAAAAGGTGTCATTTTGCTTGGCTTTTCTCTAATTTGAAGCATGTAAGCCATATGTGCTGTGCACCCATCCAATATAACCACCTTCTTTTCAGGAACAGTAGGACATAGTGATATGGCTAGTTTTGTTTAATCAAGAGTTTCCCTCACTACTGTTGTCACGGCACCAAACTGTGCCAGGTTCTGTCGTAATGTCTGCAGGGTCATTTATTACAATTTGGGGATTGTTTAATTTGAAGGAAAAACTATGAATAATGTATAAAACGATCATTCTGATACAATAGTTGTGTAGCAAATGCAACAAATACAGGAGTTATAAAGTTTGGTAATACTGTATATAATTTGTAACTACTTTTACACCTTTCCATTTCTTACCCGGGCTCTACCAGGTAACTCAGCTAGTTCACTTAAAAAGTGTAGTTCAGTGACTAGAAATACATTAAGAAATGGAAATAACTAATGGAGTAAAAGCAATAAAAAGTGAAAATAAATAAATATGTCTTTACAGCCCTTAAAACATCAAGGCCTTTCATATTAAAAAAACTTAATAATGCAGGAAGTCAAACAAATTAAAAAGGTTTTAATTAGGTAACCATAATTTCTTACATCACCTCCTTTCAGATTTAACAGTTTTTCTCCAATTTAACTCTTACAAATGGAGATATTATTACTGAAAGGTTTTATAACACATGGTAAATATGTACAATTACTTTGAACACTATTAAACATAATTGTTTTGTGGTGGAACGGCCTTTGTTAGAAACAATGTTTACATATTAAAATGTTGCTAGGTAAACAAGATGTAGAGACTGCTAAAAAAAAATTATGATGATTTAATCTACAGTGAAGTTCTCCCTCTAGTGGATTTAAAAGGTAACTTTGTAGAAAAATACAAAAGAAACGCATTTTATAACCTTAATGAAGTGTTGCTTAAAAAGCATATGATATACATTTATGACATTATTTAAAGAAATTAACTAATTAAGTATTACCTTAGAGAAATAACAAGAAAAAATGCCAAAAGCTAATTTTATTACTGCCACAACTCATAAACTAAGTACGAGCCACTTCATTTATCTACATCCAAACCTGCTTAATCCGTTTCTGGGTTGTGTGGGCCAAAGGCTATCCCATTAGCACCAGCAAAACCCATACTTACCATTTAACTACACCTGCATGTCTTTTGGGTGTGGGAAGAAAGCCAAATAACCAAATATACAAACTTTATACTATCTTCAAAGAAAACCTCAGAAAAAACTGAACTATAAAGCCACTCTAGCATTATTCCCTAATTTATTTCCTAAAAACACACACAAGATGTATAAAACAAAACCATCCAGGTGTTTATACATAGCACAATAGTTTAAACTACTATATCTACATTGCCTATTTTATGCAGTACCAGAAGAAAAAATACCCAAAAATATTTTGGATGATACCACATTGTACTATAATGTAGTGTTTAGATGTAGACCTGCTTGTGTTTCAGCTTACCATGTTGTCACATAACCCCCCACTGCAAATCTTTAACTCATAGATAGATGGCTAGGTTTTTTTCAAAAGAATCTTCCAATATAAAATAGGGGCTCATCCAGGAAGTTCACATTTTTTATCTGTCTATAGAAAATGTTTTTGGTATTCCTATGTATGATCCAGTTGCAAACAACTAAAACTTAAAAAAAGCTGGCAAAAGGTATTACTGAAATTGCATTAATGATGGGAACAACATATTTCATAAGTGAAGACTGCATTTTTCATTACAAACCAAATCAATGAAACTTGAATTTAATTTATTTTCTCTATGACCCACAAAAAAAAATGTCAAAAAAAAAAACTGTGAAACATGTTCAATAATGGAAAAAAATGTACGTATGGCAGACGAAGTTATAAATTCACCAGAAAATTTTTTTTTTTCAATGAACGCTCTAACAAAACCTAGATTGGACATCTATGTGTTCTCAAAACAATTTAAATATCCAAGGATAAACATCACAAGTAAATATAAACATCTTTTTCAATATATTTTGGTAACAACGTGGAAAGAATCAAACAAAATTTTAACAGCTGGTCTGCCCTTCATCTCACATTAGCAGCAAGAATTAATACCATCAAGATTAACATTATTCCTAAGCTTCGATTTCAGTGTATCTCTATATACATCAAGAAATCATTTTTTTAGAAACTACACTTAACCTATTTTATATGTAATTTGAGATGTCCACACATTCAAAAGGCAATTCTAAAAAGACCTAAAGCAGAAGGTGGCATGGCACTACGTAACTTTAAATTTTATTATTGGGCAATAAATTGACACACTATAACGTCCTAGAAATTGGCACAAATTAATGAATTTCCACCAGCTTAGAAATTAAACCTTGCTCTACTACTTTCTATGCAATGCTTCACATCTCAGTAAATTCCAACTTTCGTCAAAATACCAATAATCCAGGTGCGTCCAGAAACAACGCAGGATGCACTTCAAGGCAGAGAAGGTTTTATCAGTTGCTCCTCTACACAATAACCACCATTGTGAGCCCTCTCATACCTACATGGTAGTATTTTTTGGAGGACATTTGAGATTAGTATGCTTAGAGGATTGTATATGGATAACGTACTTGCATCTTGTGAACAATCACGTTTCAAATTTAACTTCTCAGTGACACCAATTTTGTTCAGAGAAACCTACACAATTTTCCACACCTCCAGTCCATTCCTATTCCTGAGGAAATACTGATCAGTCTTGAAGAGTCAGACAGCATCTCAACAATATAGAAATAATCATCTCAAAGAATTTTCCTTTCAAATATCCTAATGTCCTAGTGGGAAAGGGTAATTTCAATTAACATCTCAGAAAAGGAGTGGAAGTCAGCCATACAAAGAATATACTCTAGCTCTATATGTGCAAAGCAGTCAATAATGCAAATTATAATCTTTCTCTCGTTTAAAATTGTTCAAAATGTATCCAGGTTAAGTTCCAACCTGCTAGTGTTGGAAGCTAGTTCTAGCCTCAGTAAGCCATGCTGTATGTTTTGGGAGTGTAACAAATTAAGATCATTTTGGACAGCCATTAATAGCTATATTTGATGTACTTCCAGATGGGCTTAAAGTAAAGAAGGACAAATTGATTGTAACTACCTGTAACTCACCACTAATACGTAGACTTATCCCACTTAACTAAGTCTAAGCCATCCACCTGTCAACTGGACCCCCTCCCTACAGTTCTGGTCAAAGCCTGCCTCCCCTCTCTGGTCCCTCTTATTTCTGCTATAATCCACTCTTCTCTCACTACTGGTACTGTTCCTTCGTCTTTTAAAACTGCTGCAATAACCCCAATACTGAAAAAATCTGGTGCCAATCCGACTAATTTCAGTAATTTTCGTCCTATTTCTAATCTACCCTTCATTTCCAAAATTCTTGCAAAAATTGTGGCTATTCAACTTCATTCTCATTCATCTCAAAATAATCTGTATGAACAGTTCCAGTCTGGTTTTCGTCCCCTCCATAGTACAGAAACGGCACTTATAAAAATTACTAATGACCTCCTTATGGCAGCTGATTCTGGTTCAATTACTATTCTCATCCTCCTTGATCTGAGTGGAGCCTTTGACACTATTTGTCACACTACTCATCTCAATAGATTATCTTCGATTGGCATTACCCACACTCCACTAGATTGAGTGTGGCCTGAGAGGTAGGATCTGAACCAGTTTGTTCAGCTTAAAACTTTCACATCCCAATCCACTGCTGTTATTTCACATGTGCCCCAGGGCTCTGTCCTGGGACCCCTCCTTTTCATTATTTACCTCCTTCTCCTTGGTAATATCTTTCGTAAATATGACATTAGCTTCCACTGTTATGCTGATGACACCCAGCTCTATCTCACTAGCAAACCTACTGCTTCCTTTCCAACCTCCTCACTTACTGATTGCATAGCAGAAATCAAATCCTGGTTTTCTTCAAATTTTCTTAAATTAAATAGTGACAAAACTGAGGTTCTCCTCATTGGTACAAAATCAACATTATCCAAAACTTATCATTTTTCATTTGTTATTGATAATTCCTCTGTGTTTTGTCTATTGTTCGGTGTCCTTGAGTGTTTAGAAAGATGCCTACAAAATAATAATAATAATAATACATTTTATTTATAACTGGAAGAATCCCAACTCACCTTTTATAAGTCAGTGGGTAACTGACGTTCTTTATAAACTGAAAATGAAAAAAAAATCCAAATCTGTTCAAAACTTAAAAATTATGGCAAGAATTAATTTAGAAAAATAAAAAATAAGTATTCATTAAGGGGGAAAATAATGGTTTTGTTTTTAGTATGTTTATTTTTTGTCTCCCTATGCCCTTGGACCTCTTTTTTTCCTCTCAGGTGGGGGGTGAATTCTTGCCCTGGGAGGTTTTGAAGTTATTTGTTGCATAGGTTCTGCATATTTTATTTGATTGTATACTATGTTACTTTCTTGAAATAAAATTATTAAACAATAAAAAGCACATGGATATGAAAATGTATATATGGAACAATCTATAAGCACTAAAAGATGCAATGATTTAGTATATTTACAAAATAAAAATATTTAAGTATTAAAGTCTAAACCATATAATAAAATCTAATTTGTAGATCACAAAATATTAAATAGTCAGAACTGTACATTGATCTAAACTTCTTATACTTCAGTTTCTACCTTGTGCCCAGTCCAACTGGGTGGGATATGCTTCCAGCCCCAGCAATGCTTAAAATAATAAGCTAATCAGGGAATACAAGGACATATACAATGCATGGACTACTTTTTAAATTACAATATTTTTTTAAGATCCATGGTTTAGATACAAGAATAGGTTATAGTTTTGTAATAAACATGAAAACAAATTGCCTGGTTATCTGCATTATATCAAGAATAAAGTTAATATTGAGAGTTTTATTTCCAGTAATAAATTTGCTATTTCCTGTTTAATAGAAGTGTAAAAGACAGGTTTTTTTTTTTATTATTATTAACTGAATTCTCACCACCAGTATCTGCCATACACTTTTCTTAATTTCAGGCAATTGCCACTTTAGTGGCTTTTAGAAATATGCATTCATTCAATAATGACACAACCCTAAAGAATTTTAAAGCAATGACTCATCAAACGTGTCCATCTGCAATGGTCTCCCACAAAGCAAAGGGATCAAACCAAAAATTAAAAGAATTTAAAGCAACCAGGATTTTAATGGCCGACTTCAAGCAAAGCACTTTGGCTCATGACCCCTATTAGGGAAAGATGTCTTTTGCAGTTCTATATTTTGATGTATTTCGACAGTGTTGAACTGAAAATATGTTATTAAGTATGTAGAATTCTAGGTTGAGATAAATATATTTCTTTTAAGTGCACTATTTCTAGTACTAAAATATTTGCAAAAATAGGAAAAATGTCACTATCTTATAATAAAAAAGTAAAAAGGGTGTTAATTCTGCTGGTTGGTGAAGAAAAACAAAGGTCTTAGCATAAATATTCTAGGCTCCAACTGAAACCCAGGTGATCTTACTAGGCTCAGCTCCGCACTTGTTTTTTTATAAAGTTGTTTTGACAACACCATTCTCAGTTCACAAATTAACACATTTAAAAGCATATTTCATCAGTTTCAAAACTAATAAAACCTTCTAAAGTTAGTCTTTTCGTATATCAATGTGCTTTCCCCAAAATCTTAAAAACTACTTATCCCTTAACGAAGAATTTTATTATGTTCACACTTTGCAATCTATGCATTGTAAGGATAAATAAATAAAATTCACTTTTGCCCTCCAGCTCTCCTTATCCTTTGCAAATGTACTAATTATTTTCTAAACTGCATTAATTTCATTATTAATTCTATTCATAGAAGATTATGAAACTATATTTTGGGATGAAAAATTGGAAAATTACATGTTTCAATATAATTATGACTTTTTTTTTAATATAAATTTTATTTCAAAAATACGTGTCAAAATTATTGCACCCAATTTCTCAAAAACATATTGTGGCCTCATCCTGTGTGAATAAAATCACATCTTTGTTTGATAAGACTGGAGAATACATTGAAAGGGATCTTGGACCATTTCTCTAAACAGAAATTATGACACTCTTTGATACTTAGTTTTTATGGACTGTCTCTTTTAATTCAAATCATAGCCTCTCAAATAACTTAAAGGATTTTTTTTTTTTTTTAAATCGGCTATTTACCTAGATATGTAGTGATGGCCGAGAAAAACATTTAATTTCACATCTTCATTGATAAGTTTCTGATATAAACATTGTCAATGGTGAACCAGATGGGGCAAATGCTGAACAGCAGCAAACAATATAAGATGCATGTCAGAATCTTAAGTTACTCACATCGCAACATTCACACATTTGTTATCTAGTCATACAGTGCATCCGGAAAGTATTCACAGCGCATCACTTTTTCCACATTTTGTTATGTTACAGCCTTATTCCAAAATGAATTAAATTCATTTTTTTCCTCAGAATTCTACACACAACACCCCATAATGACAATGTGAAAAAAGTTGGTTAAACAGCAGATGAAGCCCAAATACCTATCCCTTTGTGTAAAAGGAAAGGTATGCACAGCAAGTCCGACAGTTAGGGAGGGCGGGACAAGAGGCACATTACGATAAAACACCACATCATAACCACAAAAGATGTCCAAACGAAAGTGTCATTTACAGATGAGTTTTTGTTTGTTTTGTTTTTTTTTAACCTGGACACAACGAGTAGCAAACTGAAACTATATGTAATGCTCGCATTTACAAGTCAGTAGAAAATAAAGGCGTCTGTAACTTATAGGGTCATGTTCACTTTAGAAAGCACACAACCACTGTCAAGGAAGACAACTCCTCAGCAAAACTAACTATTTTGTGAGAGAAAAACAGAGGACACTATAATTGCAGCTGAGAATGTTTTGACAATTAACATGGTTTTTAGCATCTCAGAAATCACAAATTTATGATGTACATCACGAATGTATAAGTAATCATTAATATTGTGACTGCAACATATCCTGTTGAAAAACCTCTAAAACAGTGTTTCCCAACCTCGGTCTATACTATATAAGAGTTATTATATAGACTATTATACTACTATATTATATTATATTATATTATACTACTATTATGGGAATAATCTATTTTTTTCTTTCTAACAATATTTTCATCTTGATTTTCATTCTACTTTTGTAAATGTCCCAATTGTTTAATTGACGGCAACAATTATCGTGCAAAATGTTAATACTTTTACAGTTAAAACAAGCCTAGGCATTTTTGTTTTTTCCTTCTTTGCCATTATAAAACATATATAGCAGCTGTACAAATGTTTAAAAAGTTTTCTATGAAGTTTATTAAAATGTAGCGTTTTTGGTAAAATAAATTAATAAAGATTCTTCACTTTGAAGACACGTCCATTGTTGATTTACCACTACAGCTTCTGCTTTTTTGAAAAAAAATACGGTCCTTCTACATTTTAATAATGTTTGCTGTTGTTCAAGTTTGACCCCAATCAAGACCATGCCATCTCCGCTTTCCACGAAAACACAAGATTAACTTTTGTTCTTGGCCATCACTATAAACAACGCAAGAAGAGTAACAGATACAAAAATTTCTTAGGTGTAGCGTTTCTTTAAAAAATAAACACAGGAATAGGCTGCGCATATTGACATATGTGCATTTCATGCTATGAAAACGAGAACCTGGCATAAAGACCTTCTTTGTAAACAAGTGTTAATGGCCTTCCCCCTTTTTATTTTTTATATATAAACAAAAGTATGTAACTGGTGTAATTTTTTCCTTCTTATAAACTTACTTTATATTTAATCGTACAAATTTATAACTTAGAGGTATGGGAATTTTAGAGTTCCTAATTTTCATTCCATATCCATCCATCCATTTTCCAACCCGCTGAATCCGAACACAGGGTCACGGGGGTCTGCTGGAGCCAATCCCAGCCAACACAGGGCACAAGGCAGGGAACCAATCCTGGGCAGGGTGCCAACCCACCGCAGGACACACACACAATCAACATTATTACTTTTCCGTTACAAAGCATTAGGCATGAATAAGAAACTGAAATCCAAAGACAGATGAACACACACGCACACTCAAACAAAACCATAAAACTCCCCATCATACCATGTAAAAATGTGAAGGAGGGAGATAGAGAAATATAACCTTTAGCTTTAACTATTATGAGTTCAGTACTTCACAGTTTAAGACCCAAAAAATACCCAAATCATTCCACTTCCTGGTAAGCCTTAAAAAACTGATAATGTTGACTTTTTCATCTTTCTACTATATCTTGAATATTTGAATAAAAAATATTTTTATTTTGGATTAATAAACAGCAGATTGCAGTTACATGTTTAATGTGCAATATAAATTAGAAAAAAATACGGTACATGAGCACCAATAATGCAAAGCAATGCATATTTACCTAATTAAATTGCTTGTGCATCATTCACATAAATTCATTTTTTAATATCTTAAAAAATACCTACTCTGGCCTGTAGACTGGCAGCCAGTAAACCAATCTTCCTCCCATGACAAGGTGCTTAGCAGCAAAGTTCAATAAATCTATGAAAATATCACTGAGATGATAGGCCATTGAAGCAGGAATATGGTTTTCTCCACTGTTAGAGAGGAAAAAATTAAGCATAAATTGTAAATGAAACTAATTTCAATGATGTTTACTATTATTAGACCTTGTAATACAATAAAAAGTAATGCATATAGATTTAGTGATGCTCCAATTGATTGGCCATCAATCTAAATCGGCTGATTTTCACTTCAATAAAGACTCGATTGATCAGTAAAAATGGCCAATCACAAAAAAACAATTTTTCTAAGCATATTTTTGTTCAAAGTTTATGATAAGGTAGTTGAACTGCTCCTTTACACAAGGTATTATGGTAGTTCAGCTAGCACATGTAAACAGACAGTAACAAGGCAGACGTTACCAAAGAGACAGAAGACTGGAAGACTACCCTTACATTAAAGAAAGTGGAGTAATAAACTGAGAAAAGGGAATCAGAGGAGTCATCCTGTGCAATTAGACAAACAATAAGAAAAGATACTTTAATGAATTCAAGCCTTTTTATTGTATTCTTTAATTAAATGTGCACTGCTTATCGGAATTTGGATGGTGAGTAAGGTTATGTTTAGTATAGCAACTCAAAATTTTCAATTAGAAAAAGAAAAGATAAAAAAAGAGTAACATTGCTGCTTAGTAAACAATAGCCTTGTTAGCTTAACAACAAAACTTGTTCATTTTATTTGTAAATGTGTTAAGCATATTAGCCTTGTATCTTCTCGATCAACATCTCAAGAACTTTTGATAGATTTGTGGCTTTTTTTAAGGATACAGTATAAGTTTTGGTAAGAAACTAAGCACTGTATAATTTGAATAGTTAATATTTATAATTATAGCTCACAAATCAGGAATGTCTAGCTGATACACTGTAAAAAAGAATAAAACACCTGTATAAATATAGTAACTACTAGGGGGCCCTGCCCCCTGCTCGCTTTGCTCACCAACCCCCGGGTTTGGTCCTGTGGAAATACAATGTAAAGTGTTTTTTTTTTTCATGGGAATTGTTACATATGCATTATGTTCACTTTTTATTTTAAAATTTCAGTAAAAACAATATTTGGAATGAACTTTTCTTCAAGATCGCACTGAATTTTGATTCCTTGTTTGGTCTTACAGCATGATAATGTAACATATAACTGGCCGTGAGTGAATATCATTTCTTTGTCTCTTATAAATAAACCGACTTTTTCAAATGTATGTCCTTGTGAGTTAATTGTCATTACAAAAGCTATTCTGACAGGAAACTGTAAACGGTTTAATACGAATGGCATATCAAGATCTCCTTTTTGCCCAAATACCATTTCAAGTTCCTGTAATAAAAATAAGACTTTCTGAGAAAACATAAAAGTGGGAATATCCAGAGCCGATGCAGCCGGTGGCATTGGTCTCAAGAAGCTGCGGATTTCTGGCCGTTGTGGATTGCACATCATTGTAAGAAATAAATCTGGCCGACCGACAGTTCTGGATATTGCCATTGCATCATTTTACAACTGTAGCAATGCTCTTGGACTACCTTGATATGATGATGGTAATATTACTGCTTTACCAATTTTGAATTTGTCTCAACTATTGATATTTGAATTTTGAACGTGATCAATGAGACCTTGCATATGTTCAGTTCTAAGTTTAGCTTGATTCAGTTCAATAAAGAAGAGACAATTAGCTGCGACATTTACATACGCATTAATAATGTAATGTTGCGATAGATGTTGAGATGATAGAAGTTGGTTAAATACATGGGAACGTATCGCTAATTTTGACCAGAAATATTGTGTGGGTGTTAATTGTTTTTATGAATGCATTTGTTTCATATTGTACAACCATCCTGTTTCGCCATCTGGGAAAAGCAAAAGAAAGAGTAAAGGGTCAGCATGTGGCGATGTATTTGACATAAATGACGAATCATGTTTTGCCTTTGGATATACACAAATATCTACTCTGTCTTTGATATCTACGCCTTTAGAAATTATTATCGCTGACAATTCATCATATGTGGGTTTATTATAAATGCGACTGTGATCTTTTGGATTCATATAGAAATCCAAGAAAATTTCTTTGTTCGTGTTTGCTGATAAATTTTGTGTAAAGTGTGATACTTTTCGACATATGGATTTGTATCCATTATTGGCTGTATAATTTCTATTACGTTGGATCGTTTAACTCTTTCAATTCTATGTTGCATCGCTTGTCTGTGATCATAAAGATGCACCTGACCAAATTGTGTTTTTTTCGAAATTAAACTTCTCATAGCTGTAATTGTTGCGGGAACACAGATTCTCATAGCGTATGGCCCATTATTGTGTGAATTTCCCCTTGGGGATTAATAAAGTATCTATCTATCTATCTATCTAAATCAACGCTTTGTGCATTGAATGATGGTAACACAAAAAGATTATTGTAGACGCGTATATTTTGGCTGTACTGTTTGTGGATTTCACTTTCACCAAACAACAAATCTTAATTCTTGCGGAAACGCCTCTTCATTGGGAAGCAGTAGCACTTTTCCCTGATAGCAACACGAATTAGACAATCTACAAGTCTCCGACTTAAACTTTAAAGCCTTACAATATCTACATACTTCCGACATATCACCTATGTCCATATATTTAATCTCTTTTTGATGTTATTTCACCTAGTAATAATTTTCAGTTGTTTGCGTGAATGCGATCTGTAGTCTCTTTTGTTTGACACTTTTGAATTTTAGTACTGTCATATTTTTTAACTTGCTCTGCGTGTGTATCGCACCAAGGTTTTTTTGGAGCCTTTCAAATTCCACTGCTTTCATAATCTGTACACTGCTCTGCATGTGTATGGCGCCAACATTTTTGAATGGCTATATGAAGTTCTACTGTGTCTTTTACTCTTTCTCTTTTATTTCTGACCCCTGTGGACCTGCCTTTGTCTTTTATTTCTGACCCCATTTAGACCAGCAAGGTTTTCAATTCCACTTGTTCCAGGCTGATTATTACTTTCCTTGCCTAAGTCACCATCTCACGGGAACATGCTTCTAATGGATGTCAGTATGACATGACTTGACACTGTCGCGGGAAGTGAAAGTGTCTCTGCCTCTCTGAAGTGTGTTTGTGTCTCTTCATTATTTTAACTGGAAAAAAAAGCTGTATTCCAATTAATGATTAAAAATTATTCAAAACTGTAACTGCATGTATATTTACATTTAAGCAGTGTTTAACTGCCCATATCAATTAATTGAATCACATGTGAAAAGACAATTTCCCCTCAGGAATTAATAAAGTGTACCGAATGCCGTGAGAATACCTATTTTTGCTAGACAAATGGTGAAAACTACTTTTTTAAATAAAGAGTTGCAAAATGAAATATGCATTTTAAGGTCACTGAACAATAAGCCCACAGAATTTTATTTTGTAAATAAAAATGAACATGTTAATACTTTAATACAGAACATAAGGCCTCTACACGTCTTGTTATGCAGTAACTTAATGTAAAAAGTTTTTTAAAGGTATTAAAAAAAATCATAATTGGTATCAGAATGTTCAATTCAGTAATATGTTATGTCAACTCTGAAAAATCTGATCAGAGTATCTCTAAGATTTATTATTGAGCAGTGTGTGAGAAGACAATAATTTCGAACATTAATAAACAATATCCATAAAAAAATGTATCCAGTCATGTATAATGAGCTCAACTGTTTTTAAGCTTATGAGAAATCTAAAGCACTTTGTAGTTACTGCAAATGCATCTAGACAATAATGAAAAAAGCAGCGGTGATTTTAATCAATGTTAAAAAAAATAATAATAAAGAAATGCCAAATGAGATATCTACTAAATTTGTCCATAAACAACAATAAAAGCAAATAGTTTAGTAGTATATACTGCATGTCAAAAATATATTGCATTTGAATATTGCATATTTGATCAACTGAAACAGTAATCTGCTTTAATCAGTAGATCAGATCCTGAAAAATACAACTTTCAAAACTTTTTGTAGTTAGCAGCAGTAGCAGTATACAGTAGCAGTATGAGAGAAAACTATTTCTAAATGATTCAAATAGATTCTTTTACAAATTAAATAAAATATTTAGATATTAAATTATTTTTCCTAAGCTAAATAACAGCAGAGTTTTAGTATCACTCAGTAATTTACTGCTCCGGATTTTAAAGATAAAGATAAATATATACATATATATATATATATAAATATAAAGAGACAATATAAAATAAGAAAATTGTACTTAAATGGTTATCTTTCTGTATGCAGAAAACAACAAGAAATGTGTTCTATCAAAAAATATCTAAATCAATCCCTATATGTTAATATTTTACAGAATAGGCACAATACCACCATTCTTCATTTGATTTAGCAGCTTCTCGTTGACAACCGATTTTTCTGGTTGATTCCCGAATACCATAAGGAGCTGAAATGAATTTAAAAAAAGTTTATTCTAAGAATGAACTACAAAATCAAGCAGAAATACTTTAACAATTGTTTGAGTTAGCTATAAGTTAGCTCTTAAACTTACGGTCTGTGATGATAGCATCAAACAGCATTTTTGGTACCCAAATTGATTTTGAAGCATCAGACACTAGAACATCAATATATGATTTTTCAGTATTATACTGTCGCAGATTGGCCCTGATATTCTCATCTGGCCCTCGCCATTTCTGGTTTTTCCTACTGGCCTTACCTATAAAAAAGCAAAAGGAAAATTACATAGGCTATAAGTACTAATATGCCCTAAAAATATTCTTCAGTAAGTTGAAACTACTCAAATGACTTACATGACATATCCTATATAAGTAAGAGTAATGTATACTTTTAATATGTTATTTGCATCACAAAGTCATAATCAGCTTTTTAAGACAAGAGTGAATAATCA
Source organism: Erpetoichthys calabaricus (assembly GCF_900747795.2). Taxonomy (NCBI): domain Eukaryota; kingdom Metazoa; phylum Chordata; class Cladistia; order Polypteriformes; family Polypteridae; genus Erpetoichthys; species Erpetoichthys calabaricus. The sequence goes on from NC_041396.2 coordinate 203,614,605, forward strand.
TAAAAATACAGAAATGAAGGATATCGGAGAGTGTTTCATTAAGGTAACTCTTTAAGAAATACTAATAATCAGCTGCTGTGTAATTCAGTGTTCAGTATGAGTGCACCTAAAAATGTAATCAAAGTAAAATCAAAGGAAAGAAAACTGAACATGTCTGGGGAAAAAACTGGGAAAATGTTAATCATTTACTTATGTTATGGCTTTCTTAATATTAAAGTTATATTTTAATGTAATATTTATTGAACTCAAATGTTTATATGTATATAGGTAAAGTTCCTCAACCTTAAGATTTAGCTTAACCATATATTAACCATTTATCAAATCACAGGGATGGAGACACTATCGAGTTGACAATTAAGTATAGGCAGACTATCATGTTGACAATTAAGTATACCAAGTGTAGGCCTCTAATAAAGTAACAAACAACTTGCAATATTCACACAAACCCTTATTCATGTTAAAAAAGTAAAAGATAAATGGGTCAGGTATCTGCCTCTGCAGTAGAAGTGTCCAAGTTGACAGTTTCTTAAAAAATAATTAATTGAAGCCAAAAAATTAACTCTTTAAAAATAAAATAATTTCAGCATTTCTGCATGAAGTGTGAGCTAATAAAAACATTCAAAAAAGGATCATCTCCGATTTGTTTTCTTGTGATATACTGGAGTACATTATCATATCGACTGGTCAGAAATTAATCCGTTCACTTTTATATATTTGGTTAAGGGCTAGTTCTCAGTTTACTGACCAAGGTAGATTTGATCATTCCTCTTGCCAGCTTACTTTGCATTTCAGAACAATATGATCAAGGAGAACCATGAATTAAGATGGCTGAAGGCATAAAAAGGATTTGGGTTAGACATTGAGAGAGAGCACTAGGGGTTCATGGAAAAATGTTTAACTGAAACATGTTTTATTGTCCCATTAGATTAACAAATTCTAAAAAAAAATGTTTATATCTGCTTGTTTTGAATGTCTGTATGCCAGAGTATTTTTACACTCATTGCATATTAGTGTATTAGTGCTTAATATTATATTGGTATTTAAAATCTGGAATTGTTAGTTGCATGGAAACCTGGAAGATTATTTTCTATATTACATAGGATATAAAAAGTATGTTAGAACTGGAATGTCTTGCATAATAAAACCTTTACATTTTTATTCAAAGTATAGGACACGTAACAAGCATTTGTTGTAATGTATTACTTTCTTATGAATAACTAGCACACAAATAACACGTATTACATTTATTAAAGAGCTTAAATCATTATGGGATTTTAAACTGCAAGGTTCAATATGAATTTCCTTGCAATTTTCTAGTTTTACTTTGAATGGCAAAATGGTTGATGTGAAGGTGCCATATAATAATACCATACCAATTCCATGAATTGTGTTGTAATCGATGTCTGTACCAAAAACGTAACATCCAAAATGCGAGCATGCAACAAGAAGACTACCTGTTGAGGAAAAAAAGAAATACTGTCAGCATATTGATGGTATGAAACAATTTTTTTAATGCTAAACTGGCATTTTTTTTTTCACTAAGTAAAAAAATGAATAAAAGATATATAAAAAATATACATTTTTAATTACAGATTTATAAATGTTTTGTTGAATTAAAATTTCTCCTTTGCATGATAAAACTCTACTAATGCATCCTGACTTTTCAAAAGAATTCTTCTAAACTGAATCTATACATATTAATAAAAGGCAAAGCCCTCACTGACTCACTGACTGACTGACTGACTGACTGACTCATCACTAATTCTCGAACTTCCCGTGTAGGTGGAAGGCTGAAATTTGGCAGGCTCATTCCTTACAGCTTACTTACAAAAGTTAGGCAGGTTTCATTTCGAAATTCTACGCGTAATGGTCATAACTGGAACATATTTTTTGTCCATATACTCTAATGGAGGAGGCGGAGTCACGTATCGCGTCATCACGCCTCCTACGTAATCACGTGAACTAAAAACAAGGAAGAGATTTACAGCACGAGTCAAACGCGGGAACGAAGGTAAATGACGTTAATTTTTGACTGTCTTTTAATACTGTGTAAGCATACATATTAACACATGTGCAATTAAACATGTGCATTTACAGGGTGATTTCTCAGGCTTAAAAGCTCGCCTTTTACTAAAAAGGTAAATGCAAAACTATTTTCAATCATTCTATGATCTGCTTCTCACAACTGAAGGCACCGTGGCTGATGGTAAATGACGTTAATTTTTGAGTGTCTTTTAATACTGTGTAAGCACACATATTAACACGTGCAATTAAACGTGTGCATTTACGGGGTGATTTCTCAGGCTTAAAAGCTCGCCTTTTACTAAAAAGGTAAATGCAAAACTATTTTCAATCATTCTATGATCTGCTTCTCACAACTGAAGGCACCGTGGCTGATGTTACGTCACTTGCTGTCCAACCATAAGCTTTACCTGGTAGGTAACCGGACACTCACTTCACTCCCTTTCGGGAATCGAAGCTCTGAGGTTTTCTTTTGTTCTTAATTAAAATTTAAAAGCAATACTTCACCGCTGCTAAGCCCCTCTAGCGCTGACGTCCGAGGTTCGATTACCGTAAGCAAGTGCAGTGAGTGTGTAATTACATTCACGGCATTCGTAGTCTGATTCACAATCTGATTGTATGGGTGGTTACCTACGAGGTAACGCTTATACTTGGCCACCAAGTCAGGTCGAAGTGATCACTCGAGTAAAGGCAGCTTCACAAAAAAACAGATACTTAACAAACTGTTATTAGTATATTTTCCCTCAATTTAAAAACGTTTTATTTTCTTCTTAATAAAAATTTAAAAGCGGTACTTCGCCGGTGCGAAGCGCGTTGATTTGACCGACTGACACATACAGACATATTCATGAGTGCAGGTACTTCGGAAAGAAAGCACCGTGTAAACCTAAAGTTTAAATTAAGTTCATAGACCTACAAAAGGTTGCCATTCATTTGAGGCAAGATTGCTTTTCTTCTGTACAACTATACGTTGCATTCTCAAGAGTGTGCTTGCACGGCTTCAGATATATATGTATATATATATATATATGTGTATGTCTATATATAAATATGTAAGCTTATAAGTACTGCCTTACTTCTCTTTAAGAAAGGAAGATGTAATGATACTTGATTTAAACGATTCCATGTCTTCCTGGGTTTGCGTAGCTTATTGTCAATATCTTTACACCTGTTTTTAAGACTTATTTACTGAAACGGGCTTTCACGAAAAAAGTTAGGGCTTTGCTACAGGATACACCCTCCACAAGTTAAGCAAGTAAAAATAAAATATATATTTCTGTTTTATTTAAACCTTTTAAGTTCGTATGCATAGCCCCATTTGGCTGTTTAATTTTTTTTTTTCTTTCTTCAGTAATATTTAATCTCCTTAAAGAAAAAGAACATATCCATTTTACTTTTTTTGTACCTCTTTAGTAATATTTTAGTGTAAAAGGATAACCAGTATTTAAACCTTTTATGTTACTTTATACATTTATTTTACACAATGTTGAAAAATTAATAAGAAAGCTACATATTTTGGCAGCTGCTGCTTTCTTTTTCAATGAAATGAAAAAAGCTCTCCAAGACAAAACGTCAATGAAGAAGAAACAGTTTGCACTATCTAAAAAGGAGAAACCCTCATTTATAAAACTTTGCTGCAGATGACTTAGCTTATTGTCAATATCTTTACACGTTTTTTTAAGACTTATTGACTGAAACGGGCTTTCACGAAAAAAGTTACGGCTTTGCTACAGGATACACCCTCCACAAGTTAAGCAAGTAAAAATAAAATATATATTTCTGTTTTATTTAAACCTTTTAAGTTCGTATGCATAGCCCCATTTGGCTGTTTAATTTTTTTTTTTCTTTCTTCAGTAATATTTAATCTCCTTAAAGAAAAACAACATATCCATTTTACTTTTTTTGTATCTCTTTGGTAATATTTTAGTGTAAAAGAATAACCAGTATTTAAACCTTTTATGTTACTTTATACATTTATTTTACACAATGTTGAAAAATTAATAAGAAAGCTACATATTTTGGCAGCTGCTGCTTTCATTTTCAATGAAATGAAAAAAGCTCTCCAAGAGAAAACGTCAATGAAGAAGAAACAGTTTGCACTATCTAAAAATCAGAAACCCTCATTTATAAAAGTTTGCTGCAGATGACTTAACTGAAAATAAATGAATAGTTCCTATGTGTATAATACATATTTATCTATTTTACTTATGCCTTTATTCCACCAACTTACAACATCTGAGGTACAATTTGTTACATTACTTTTGTTTTTTGCAGCACAGGCAGGTGAAGTGACTTCCTCACGGTCACACAGTGGTGTCAGTACCAGGATTTGAACTGACAAGCTCCGGGTTTACTGAAATATTACTGAACAAAGAAAAAAAACGAAAACGGGCAAATACGGCTATGCATACAGATGTCCATCCGTCCATTATCCAACCTGCTATATCCTAAATACAGGAGCCAATAAGTACATATGTTTATATACAGTATATATACACAGTGTATATATATATATATATATATATATATATATATATATATATATATATGTATGTATGTATGTGAATTTATGTATGTATATATGTATGTCTATATATATATATATATATATATATATATATATATATATATATATATATATATATATATAGATATGTAAATTTGTATATGTATATATATGTTTATGTGGATGTGTATATACGTATGTATATGTAGATATGTGTATATGTAGATATGTATATATATATATGTATATGTATATATATGTTTATGTGTGTCTGTATATTATATATATATATATATATATAAAAGACAGCAACACTCATAACAATGACAACACAATTACATTGACAATCATGTTACGTTATTTTTAAAATGTTTCCTTTTTTTTTTTTCATAACCTCTTTAACACACTACTTCTCCGCTGCGAAGCGCGGGTATTTTGCTAGTCAGCTTATAAGTAAGTACATCTGGGCTGCACATTCCGCATTACTTTCAAACTGCACTGCCAAGTGTACAACTACGCAACAGTCATGAATCTGGGCCATAAAATATACAAAGTTAATTACAATGTCATGCCCTCCAACTTTACTCTTCATATCTTCAAATAATTTACTACTCAAAAACTAACAAGTGTGTACACACTTTGGAACTAAAGGTATGTGTTATACTCTGCGTGCAGTGTGAACATTCTTCCACTACTGGTGAGTTAATGCAATTTACATTACCAAGAAAAACTTTTAACTGTGTTTGATCGCCTATTAAAAAAAATTCATTTAGAAATAATAAAAAAAAAAAGAAGTGTTATCGCCAACGATTATAAATATTCTTAGAAGTCATGTCAACAGTTGAATACATGATGCAAAAATTTTAATGAAAAGTAAATTAATTCCACATATTTCAACAACTTAGAACATTCTTACTAAGGTAACAAAAACAGCTTTAAATAAACTTCTTCACTCCAAAGTCAATATTTTTACATTTGCACAACTTGTTTGACTTAATGATGTCAAAATAAAACATAACTAATATACAGGGTGTCTCACACATTTTTACATATCTGCTGCATATAGTATACTGGTCATTGTCTTAGCACGTATAAAGTGTGCTGAACCTACTAGAGTTGTATATTTCAGGGGCATTAGCTAATTAAAAAAAAAAAAATACCCAGGGCAGGGAAGTGAAACCAAAGTATTTTGGAAAAATGATTACTTCTTCCACAATTTACTGTTGTGGTATGATTACTACAGACAGACTGTTGTGAGCTGTGCTCACTGCAAGTAGCAGCCAGGTTGATTAAATGAGTAAATGAGTTTCCCTGTATATACACTACCGGTCAAAAGTTTTAGAACACCTCAGTTTTTCCAGTTTTTCTTCAAATGTAATCAGTTGAAAAGCCACAAATGACTAAAAATTGCGAAAAGGTAAGCAGTAAACTGCCAGAGGTTTAAATATAAAGTTTAGGTTAGCAAAAACTAAAAAAAGGAAATTTCAGAATATTACAAATGGGCCTTCTTCAGGAAACAAATAATAGGTTACAATCTACAGATGTTCTGCAGCAATTAAAGTAAATTAAGCTTTGCAATTTGAAGCAAACAATTTGCACAGGTGTCCCAATTTCAGTCAATTACTTAAAACCCCTTTATCTGTTTTAAAGTAGAGTTGGAACAGATTGTGTTACTATACCACACCTTCTGAGGCACTACTTGGACAATATTAAACAGTAGAAAGTTGTAAATTACAGTGATAATGGCAAGAAAAGGCCATTAACAAACGCAAAGAGACAGAGCATTATTAACCTTAGAAGTGTAGGCCTTTCATTTAGAGAAATTGCAAAAAAAAACAAAACCTCAAAGTGTCAATGAGTACAATGTCCTACACAATCCAAAGGCAATTGGACTCTGGAAGAAACTGTGATAGGAGGAGATCTGGCAGACCCAAAGTCACAACCTAATCAGAAGACAAGTTTCTGAAGGTCACCAGCTTACATGATAGACACCAAACAGCAAAACAGCTTCAAGCTCAGCTTAACAGTGGTCAAAAAAAGCAAGTCTCAGCTTTTATTGTAAAGAGGAGACTTTGTGGTGCAGGTCTGACAGGGCAAGTGACAGTAAGAAAGCCATTCCATGAAATACCAGCTGTGAACTACTACAAACTGGAAGAAAGTCTTATGGACCAACAAATCAAAATTCTAAATCTTTCATTAATTATGCAGGGTATTTGTACGTTGTTGAGTTGGTGAAAGGATGATTCCTCGGTGTGTGACACCAACTGTCAGACATGGAGGTAGAAGTGTGATGGTCTGGAGTTCTTCTACTGGAGGAAGAGTACGTGATTTGCACAGAATGACTGGCATTTGGCTGTTATATCAGCGAAAGGTGGCTATTTTGAAGAATCAAAAATATGTAAAATTTTGTATACTTAATGATGCTTCGACTTATTTTTTATTTGCAATTGTTTTTTGTTCTATGCCTTTATTTCATGAAACATTAAGACATTAAACTGTGAGCATTTCAATAAAAATTAAGGTGTTCTAAAACTTTTGACCAGTAGTGTATACTTACCAACACAGAAAACTTCTTGCATAAAATTTTTTTTTTTTTTTTCACAGACAACATTTGAGTTTGGCTCAACAGCACCCTCTAGAGACCACAACTCACATATGTAGCATCTGATAAAGGAGCGGGACATACAGCACATACTTATTATCAACATACTTACTAAAACTATTACATAATGTAATACATTTCCTGTTTTGCAATCACTCATTTAATATCTAATTATTTAAACAGATTTAAATACCTATAGAGAGGTAATGTTTCTGGGAAAAGGAAGAAAAGTCCATAAAATATAACTCGCCAAAAGTCAACAACACACTGGCAGAAAGTCTCAGTAATTTGAAAGATCAGTGCTGCTTTTTGTAGGAATGAGTCAGAGAAACATTTATGCAGACATCAAACCCTGATGAACCGATATCTACATAATAAATTAAACTGAATACAATAGATTATTCCTATGTGCATGTAATAGATTATAAAACTTGTACAACTATATTTGTTTCAGATCATTCAACTTTACTAAGATTTTATCCAACCATTTATACTCAAACATTTTTTTTGTTTTATATATAGCATATTCCATTGTTCTTCAAAGTACTGCCTACTCTAAACAATGTTAATTTCACTTCATACTTTTATCGATCAGTTTTAGTTATGATTGTAAAAACTGGACACAAATCATTTAGAAAGTAACAGAAATGGAGTAAATAATTTGAAGAGTGACAACTTCACCAAATTTAAGGGTGACAAGTTGATCACTCTAACTTAAAGATCTCTGGAAATTTTTGTATATCACATTTTATACAGTGACTAAACTTTTCATTATGATACAGCATTCAAAAATGTATATAGGAGTGTAATTTAGGATCTGCATTTACCAGGTCAAAAAAAAAAGCAAAGGAAACTTAGACATTACAACAGCACTGAGTTATTAACTGCCACTGAGCACAACTGCATTGACTTCTCTATGAAATCTTAAGTCTCCTAATAATATCCACCAATGATAGAAAAATATGAACTGTTAGATGTAACTGAAAGTTTCGATACCTGATCTGTCTAATTCAGGGTTGTGAAAACTGGAGTAATTACAAGTGCCAGACAAAACCCAACTTCAGGATGGAGGGACATTTCATCAAAAGGCATGCTTATGCACACATTCACACACAACCAATCATACTGGGTGAGATTTTTTATTCTAAATTTAAATAACCTGCATGTATAAGGGATGTGGGAGGAAAACTGGAGTATCTTAAAAAAACAGTGGAAGAACACCAGGCGGGGCTAACTGAGGTTGTGAAACAGCTGAGCTAAACACTATGTTACTGTGCCACATATTATTGGAATGCTGTTTTTAATGTAAACTGTTTAACAGGGACACACAACAATTATTTTCACTGGATAAAAGTAAATTTAAAGCACATTATTTCAGGGAACTGCAATTACTTCTTTTGTATCATAGCTTGACATGCATTCAACATTATTTTGCAATCACTAAGTTAATAAAATAAATAAGCTATACTTTGCTGAATGACTTAGATATAATCTTATGTTCTCCATTTACCACATGCAATCCTATATACCATCTGTATATCTATATATCATCTGTAGAAGTTGTGGTGCTCAAGAAAGAAAATACAGTACTACATCATCCTACATCAGTAATTGGTTCAGAAAGGCATGCCTTAACAAGAAAAAACCCTAAAAAAGCATTTCTTTTAAATGTATAAACTTTATTAATGCTACATGAAAGAAAAAACAATAAATTTTTACATGAGTGATGTCGATTTTACGCACTGTGTTCCTACATCCCGTGGGTTAAAATCCGTTCCTTGTCATGCACGATTGCCAATACTGTCATTCAACTCAAACCAAACCAAAAGCACAAGCAATGGAAGCAAACTTTTCACCCCCTTCATGATGTTTTACCATGCTAAATTTACCGTCTAACAATATACCATGATGCTTAAGGCTAGGAACGTTCTTCATAGCCATGTGGGCAAATATTAAAGTCACTAATGCAATACAAACAAGACACTGCAAATAGCACAAACACAAGTTTGAAATGAATTGACATGTGCAAACAAGAGTGTCAACCAACAACACCACCATCACACAGTGGAACTCAGAATTATTGGCTCCAAACACCAGGTAAATAAGACAATATTTTTTAAATTTATAAGCTTTTATTTGATTTTACACATTACAATATACTGTACAGTGATCCCTCGCTATATCGCGCTTCGCCTTTCGCGGCTTCACTCCATCGCGGATTTTATATGTAAGCATATTTAAATATATATCGCGGATTTTTCGCTGCTTCGCGGGTTTCTGCGGACAATAGGTCTTTTAATTTCTGGTGCATGCTTCCTCAGTTGGTTTGCCCAGTTGATTTCATACAAGGGACGCTATTGGCAGATGGCTGAAAAGCTATCCAGCTTACTTTCTCTCTCTCTCTCTCTCTCTTGCGCTGACGTAGGGGGGTGTGAGCAGGGGGGCTGTGTGCAGCTGCTTCCTGAAGGACAGGCTGCACGGAGCTTCGCATACTTAAAAGCTCAAAGGGCACGTATTGATTTTTTTTATCTGTCTCTCGCTATCTCTCTCTCTCTCTCTCTTCCTGCTCCTGACAGAGGGGGTGTGAGCTGCCGCCTTCAACAGCTTTGTACCGGCGGTGCTTCGCATACTTAAAAGCCGTATTGATTTTTTTTTTGACTGCTTGCTTTGCACTCCTTTGAAAAGGAAGATATGTTTGCATTCTTTTAATTGTGAGACAGAACTGTCATCTCTGTCTTGTCATGGAGCACAGTTTAAACTTTTGAAAAAGAGACAAATGTTTGTTTGCAGTGTTTGAATAACGTTCCTGTCTCTCTACAACCTCCTGTGTTTCTGCGCAAATCTGTGACCCAAGCATGACATTCTAAAAATAACCATATAAACATATGGTTTCTACTTCGCGGATTTTCCTACTTCGCGGGTGGCTCTGGAACGCAACCCCCGCGATGGAGGAGGGATTACTGTATTACTTTACATATTTTAACACTGGCTGACTGACATACGGTTGCGTAAACCAACTTAAGGCAATTTGTATTTTTACATATATTTTTAACAAAAAAAACACCATAAAATCGAATTCGATGTAACACAAATCGATGTATGACAGGGTATTACTGTAAGCTCAGAAAGAATATCAAGACTGTAGAGTAGAAATGGCAACTAACATTTCTGTTCAATCCATGAGAGTACAATTAGCATTTACACACCTATGAAGATTTCTGGACTAATTATGCAGTTTATTTAACTATTAACAAATTATATTTATACAGGACCTTTCCCCTGCTCAAAGTGGTGACAGGGTTTCTCAGTGCTGAAATGCTGCAATGCCTGCAATTTTTAAACTACAACAGTTCCTTTACTTGTATTTCGATATTTTATCAACTATTTGTGCTGTGATCACGAGTGTCAAAGCAGCTCAGTTTGTTTGTTTGTCTGATGACAGACAGGTGAAAAGCTGATGTAACAATAAAAGCTTGGCAAGAGGATTCAGAACTGGTCTGCCATCCATTGTAATGCCCAATGTTTGATCACTCTCAAATAGGATGGATGAATTGTCTGCTCTCATAGTGGGTTACAACTCACACAGTTGCAGGAGCATTTTGTATTTTATGGAGAGCTAGCTTAAACCCTGATATACCTGACACTGTTTTAATGCTGGATGGATTTCCTCTTATTTGAGCAGACAGAGACCCAGTACAGTGTGGAAAAAAGACAGGAAGGTGTCTGGTCATCTATGTGAATGAGGAATTGTGTACATGGGAGCATACTATGGTTAAAACTACAATTTGTATTTCAGATATTAAAATCTTGGCTGATGGAATTTATCCACGATATCTGGCAATGGAGACATCTTTATTAATGTCTGTATTCCTTCCTCTGCAAATGGGGACTTATCAATGTAAATGATTCACTCTGTTAGCATAGTGAATGAACAATTCTGATCCTGCAGTAATAATGTGTGGCGACTTCAACCACGTGACTTTCAAAGAAACAATGACAAATTTCCATCTGTTTTTGTCATGTTCAACTTGCAGAAATAACAAGCCGGGCCTGTTCTATTCAAATGTTAAAGATGCCTTTAACTGTAAACTTTTGGGCAGATCTGATCACAATCCAATTCATCTGTGTGTCATCTTTAATACTGTTAGTAGATGACAACCAATTCCACAATACTCAAGAGTTCTTCATCTCTGTCTATGTCTCCCGAGCTCCAATCACTATGATTAACCAACACCCACAGAACTTGTGATGCAGGAATAAGCTGTATATACTCTGAGAGCTGGCCGGTCACTACCATATCCGTGCTATATAGCAAGAAGCATAACATGCCTAATCCAGCAGTGAAGCCACAACATACAATAAATCTTGACACATCATTCAAGACACATCATACAATGAATAAACAAATAATTATTTTTATTATAGTCAGTTAATGTACACCTTGAACGTAAATAGTGTAGGTTTAAAAAAAAAAAAGTATACACCGTAAATTATTCAAAGCACATTGGGCAGCATTGTAAAGTGTGAGGTATAGTAGACATGCTTAAAAGTACATGAGTGAAAGTTCTGTGCATGTACGACGCAAATTGGGCAGATGTCACTACCCATCTGCGCTAATATCATCTAAAATTGCTACTATAGCTCTGTGATATCATACTGGCATCACATAGCATAACTGGGCACTGGAAAAAGAAAAAAAATGTCTTAACCTGCTGCATAGCAAATTTTCAGGGATAAATGTTGTTAAACACGGTCACTAGCACTATATAACCACTACTGCTTTTTCCATGATTTAAAATAGTTCATTTATGAATAACCTAATTAAGACACAGTTAAGAAGATCATTAATGAGAATGTTTCTGCACATTAGCCATCAATAGGAGTGTGACACTTTGCGGAGGTAAGACTCTCCTTCTAGGATTTATCTCACAGCAAAATGTACTTATGCCATTTATGTGAAAAATAAATAACACTGTCCTACTTAAACTGTGTTTCTCTATATTGGTACAATTTTTCATGATTACATGACAATTTGTTGATAAATGCAGCCACCTCACATGTCTGTCATAACAAAGCAAATACAGTTAGGTCCATAAATATTTGGACAGAGACAACTTTTTTCTAATTTTGGCTCTGTACATTACCACAATGAATTTTAAATGAAACAACTCAGATGCAGTTGAAGTGCAGACTTTCAGCTTTAATTCAGTGGGGCGAACAAAACGATTGCATAAAAATGTGAGGCAACTAAAGCATTTTTTAACACAATCCCTTCATTTCAGGGGCTCAAAAGTAATTGGACAAATTAAATAATTGGAAACAAAATGTTCATTTCTAATATTTGGTTGAAAACCCTTTGCTGGCAATGACAGCCTGAAGTCTTGAACTCATGGACATCACCAGATGCTGGGTTTCCTCCTTTTTAATGCTTTGCCAGGCCTTTACTGCAGTGGCTTTCAGTTGCTGTTTGTTTGAGGGCCTTTCTGTCTGAAGTTTAGTCTTCAACAAGTGAAATGCATGCTCAATTGGGTTAAGATCAGGTGACTGACTTGGCCATTCAAGAATTTTCCACTTCTTTGCTTTAATAAACTCCTGGGTTGCTTTGGCTGTAGGTTTTGGGTCATTGTCCATCTGTATCATGAAACGTCGCCCAATCAATTTGACTGCATTTAGCTGGATTTGAGCAGTATGTTTCTGAACACCTCAGAATTCATTCGGCTGCTTCTGTCCTGTGTCACACCATCAATAAACACTAGTGTCCCACTGCCACTGGCAGCCATTCATGCCCAAGCCATCACACTGCCTCCACCGTGCTTTACAGATGGATGTGGTATGCTTTGGATAATGAGCTGTTCCACGCCTTCTCCATACTTTTTTCTAGCCATCATTCTGGTAGAGGTTGATCTTGGTTTCATCTGTCCAAAGAATGTTTTTCCAGAACTGTGCTGACTTTTTTAGATATTCTTTAGCAAAGTCCAATCTAGCCTTTCTATTCTTGAGGCTTATGAGTGGCTTGCACCTTGCAGTGCACCCTCTGTATTTACTTTCATGTAGTCTTCTCTTTATGGTAGACTTGGATATTGATACACCTACCCCCTGGAGAGTGTTGTTCACTTGGTTGGCTGTTGTGAAGGGGTTTCTCTTCACCATGGAAATGATTCTGCGATCATCCACCACTGTTGTCTTCCGTGGACGTCCAGGTCTTTTTGCGTTGCTGAGTTCACCAGTGCTTGCTTTCTTTCTCAGGATGTACCAAACTGTAGATTTTGCCACTCGTAATATTGTAGCAATTTCTCGGATGGGTTTTTTCTGTTTTCGCAGCTTAAGGATGGCTTCTTTCACCTGCATGGAGAGCTCCTTTGACCACATGTTGTCTGTTCACAGCAAAATCTTCCACATGCAAACACCATACCTCAAATCAACTCCAGGCCTTTTATCTGCTTAATTGATAATGACATAACGACGGACTTGCCCACACCTGCCCATGAAATAGCCTTTGAGTCAATTGCCCAATTACTTTTGAGCCTCTGAAATGAAGGGATTGTGTTAAACAAATACTTTAGTTGCCTCACATTTTTATGTAATCGTTTTGTTCACCCCACTGAATTAAAGCTGAAAGTCTGCACTTCAACTGCATCTGAGTTGTCTCATTTAAAATTCATTGTGGTAATGTACAGAACCAAAATTAGAAAAAAGTTGTCTCTGTCCAAATATTTATGGACATAACTGTAGAAGTTTGCAGGCACTGTCCCAGTAGTGCATGTAGGAGCTGCTGAGAGATTCAGGTGCAATGTCACAAGTCTAAAAATCAAGAAAGTGGCGCAAATCTCAATTTTTTTTTTCAAGAGATGCATTGGATGAAAATAGGGTATAACATAAATGGAGTTGCCTGCCACATCTCCAGCAGCCAGAGTCGGGAGAAGGTTGACAAAGCTTGCTGCAGGAGTGAAGGAGGTAGTGACAAAGATAGACAGAGACAGAACACTAAGATGACAGAGTTGCAAAGTGCTATGTACTACTAGGTGTGCTTTACTGTAACTGTGGCTATGATGGGAAACACTTCTTGGAAAACATAACAAAATCCTCTTTTTTGCTGTTACTTATGTCTGAGGCTGTGTGTCTAAGGTGTTTGGGGAGCTGCAGTACTCCCTGGTGGCAACACTATATACAAGTTATTTATAAACATTTTAGTAGATGCCTTATTTGTTGCCATACCACAATAAAAAAATATTAATATAAATCACAATAGGATAAACCATTGATCCCTGAAATTCTGAAATGGAGGAAGCAGGTTCATAAATGAATGGATGGAAAAGTCATCAATGTGAACATTGTTACTTGGATCATTTTATACTTTTAAACATTGTTTAATAAACGATGTAAAAGTACATTATATTTTCCATCCATTACACGTAAATTATGTTGATCATGAAGTCATTGAGAATCACAATATTAACTTACAGTGCAACTTATCTGTTTGATACAACAATCATTTTAAAAACAGCACATCTAAAAACACACAAAAAATTTAAATTAACAAATTGCCTGAAGATATTACTAATAAATAAGAATCTTTTATTCCATTCTTATCTTAATCTGAAATATTAAATATATCACCTGTTCCAACAAATGGATCAAATACCAAATCATTGGCTTTAACTTTGCCATGGTTTGCCATTATAAATGACAAGCCTGCATCCATGCTGGTGTTTCCAATAAAGTGCCTTTTCTTCACACTGAAGGAACGGATTAAATCTCTTTGACCATCTGCAATCTTAAAAAAAATTAATTACTATTAAAAAAGAAAAAATAAACAAGAACAGAAAAATAACCTAGACATACTATAAACATTGAAAAGTTTTTTTTTTAAAGTACTAGTAATAATAAGATAATAAGAACGATGCGATAGCTAACTGGTCAATTCTTAACAATAAATAGCATGCTACAATTATTTAAATTACAGAGATATTTTTAAACCAATACTTACCCATCGGCCAAAATAAATATTCAATGGATGCGCAGGTATTCTGTTAGGGTCAGAACCATAGTCTTCCAGCAAGCAGAAGACATGTTCAGGATTTTTCAAATTTACTTTTCCTTGAAATGGCATAAACTCTAAAGCCTACTTGATAAAAAAAAATGAGTCTTATCAATTGATATTGTGATTCTTTAAAGTTTCTTTTATTTCAATACATTAAAAAGGAAAAAAATCCATTTGACTAACCATATTAAAAATCACTTCAGAAGAATTAAAATTAATATTACAAAGCGCCCTTCACAGAAGAAAATTTCCAAGAGAATACAGGTGAACCAGTTGGATATTAATTATATCAATTGTAGGACAAACTGCGCATTGCCCATTCTGCTAGGCTTTAGTGGTACATCAGGCTTGTTAAGTAGCAGATTTAACACACATCACCCAAAATCCACACAAAACCCTGAACTTAACTTCCAACGCAAGTAACTGTACTCAAGCTTGTACCAGGATTAGCCTGTATGTCTGATAACAAAGGTGTACAAGTCAGAGTTGACTTGAGATCATTCCAGAGGCCCCCTGCAGTCTTCTTGACGCAGAAGGCGCGAAATGGACTCAACCAGGAACAACTGTAAATCAATGAATCACAACTCTGATGGACAGAAGAATTTGCCTATGAGGAGACACCTTTTTTTTTTTTTTTTTTTACTGAAAATGACTTTAATTCAGTCAGAAGTTAGACATTCACCTAAAAATACATTGCACCATCCTGAAGATTCTCTCTGGCTCATTCAAGTAGGTCTCTCAAGGGAACACTGAAGACACTATCAACGGATTCCCTGCATCAATCTGCCCATGGTCACTCCTAAGCACACTCTCCAAAAATGACTGAAAACCATTGAAACTGAAAGCTGATCTCTCACTATTTGGGGAGCTGAAACTAGTAATCTTTTTCTCTTTGTAGACCAGAAAGCTGAGATCCACTCTGCCAAGCTAAAGCAATATGCCATTAGTTTGAAAAGGCTGAGAAATAGCTATTATTTCAAGTAAGAAACTTCTGCCACTTCTGAGGGAAAAACATTACCCTTTCTGGCTTAAGAGTTTAGATGCAGATGACACATCAAAGGGCCTAACTGAGGAAAGCACTGCACACCACAAACAAAGGATAATACAGCAAAGAGAAAGAGTGCACTCCAATACAAGAAGAATCCTTTACTTGAACCAAAAGCAACAACTCCACAAAACATAGAACATTACCTTTAAAGACTTGGTATTGTAAAACTATTTGCATCAAGATAAAACTCTGAATAACCAGTATGTTTGTCTGTCTATTCTGTCTGTATCCCATCCTATATTTCAATAAATAAAAATATATGCAATTGTCATATTCCTACAATCCTTGTGTTTATCGATTTAATAATCATTTATATCATTATTGAACATTGTTGCATTGTTTTACAATAAGTGTGTAATCTCAAGACATATTAATACTAGACATCACTCTGTTTGAAAAATGAACGTCTTCAGTAAGCTTTAAGGCTTTTACTCCACATTTGGATTTGTACCCCTAGAAACCCATTCTACAGTAATCTGCAAGAACAGGCATGATATTTTTAAAAATGTATTAAAAAATGATTTGCTTTAAAACACAGCTTGCAGTGCAAATTAACATATCGGGATTATGGACAAATGCATTTGGACTTGAAAAATACCAAAAGTATCCTTTAAAGCCCACAAATCACAGATAGCTTCTGTGAATAGCTGCATGCGTTTGAACAAGCGTCTCCAACTCCAGTCCTGGAAAGCTACTGTGACTGCAGATCTTCATTCTAACCCTTTCAATTAGTGACCAGGTTTTGTCACTAATTAACTTCTTTTCCCTTCATTTTAATTGATGTATTCCTTAAGATTCAGTCCTCTGAATTGCTTCATTTTTTTCCTTAAATGACACGCAACCAGAAATGAGACGTGACGTGCTCCAACAAATGGCCAGCTAAGTCAAGGCCTTAAACTCCAACCAATTTCACTCCAACAAGGTTCTTAATTAGAAGCCAATTCTTGTTGTTAATTAAACCCATTATTTAATTCTGTGCCTTGTTGGTGTTCTCATTCTAACACAGCAGTCATTTCCACAACTGTTAATCTTCCTTTTTTATAAGAACACTGTCAAAATGTTTTGTAGACTTGAGCAGATCAACATTACTGAGACATTCACCTTTATTTTCAAATATTGTATGTTGGACGCGGGTTGCTGGTCATGTGTTGGCTCATTTTGTGTCTCCTTACTGTTTGGCTGCTAATTATGGAAAAAATAAGGGGCCTGGTGCTTAAATAGCAAGTCAATAAAAATTAAAGCAAAATATGTTAACTAGCAGCAATAACTGATCACTAATAAAGAAAAGGGCTAGAATGAAAACCTGCAACCACAGTAACACTCCATGGCTGGAAGCTTCTGTGGCTTTAAGATTATTTACTGCAAAAAAACTCACATAGACAAAGTTATTTTAGTTAGGTCACAACAGTTTCCATATACTGTATTAATGTACTTACATCAATCTTCGTTACTCGTTCCTGATGGGTTAAAGTCTTATTGAATGTATAAACATTAATCTTGTAGGTTGAATCCACTTTAAGAAAATTTCCCTAAATTAAAACAAACACATGGTTAAAACCTCAGTTCCCAAAAAGTTGGATAAGAATGGAACATTCTAATAAAAACAAATGAGTGATTTGTAAATTCTATTCACACTGTACTATACTGAAAACAGTACAAGAACAAATTATTTTTTTTGTTTTTTTTAATAGTTGGGGCAGTTGAGTGTTTACCACTATGTAACATTATCATTTCTTTAAATAACACTTAAAAAAATCAAGTTGGTTAAGTTTAGCAAGCTGAATTTTCCCCCCATTCATTCATGTGCAATTGTACAGTTTTTTCATTGCCGTATGTTGCACTTACTTATGTCTCACACATTCTCACACACGTAAGGACTGTAGGCAGGCCAATATGGCACCAGCACACTCTGCTTATGCTACCATGCACTGGTTTATCCAAGCAGAATGTGGTTTGGCATTGTCCTTCTCAAAAATAAGATGTCATCCCTGGAAAAGACTGCATCTGGATGGCAGAATGTTACTACAAAATTTGCACATATCTTTCTGTATTACTGGTACCCTTACAGATGTGCAAGTTGCCCATGCCATGGGCAATGAAACACCTCCATGCCATATCAGACACTAGGATTAGGACCTGATGCTGATAACAGCTTGGATATACTTTTCCTCCTTGGCCCAGAGAACACTACAGTTGTTTATTTTTCCAAAAACAATTTGAAATATTGACTCATTGGATGGCAAAACACGATTCCACTGTGCTACTTTCCATCTCAGATGAGACAGAGCCCAGAAATGTCAGCAACATTCCTAGACAATTTCGATATACAGTATCAGATATTTGATAAAATGCAGTAACTTTCAATGTTGTCCGGTCATGCCAAGCCTATGTATTTGCAACCCTTTAACCAGCAGATGGCACCTAGGAGCCCAGTAACATAAACATACTTGAGCAAAATTTCCGTCACTTCAGAAGAATGTGCACAAAGCTGTGCATTCCAAAAGAACAGTCAGACTGAATCACATGTGTGATCTCCAAGACATCTACAGTTCAATCACTGCAGATGACCTGGCAGGGGCACGGACAATCTTAACCAAGCTGTAATGAACAAATACCTGAGGGAGTGCTACATGGTGCAAGTTGTTACTTTGACCTGTTTCTGTACTTTGTGTGTGAGTGTGTTCCGTATTGAAGTCTCTAATGCTTTATATACATACCACCTTGTTTTGCTACCTTTACAGCCTGGGGCAATTTCTAAATTCTTTGTATATATTTAATTATATCATGTTATTTTTCAACAACCAATTAAATGGGGTAAATAAATTCAATCATGCTTAAAATTCCCACATGTTGCAGGCTTATATTGATCTTTGGTCGCCAGACTTCCATCTTTTTCTTTCTTCCTGCTTCTCCTCATAATAAACTGTAACATAGAAAACATCACCATGAAAGTAAAACTAGCTGTAACCTTAGAATACTACACTAACAGTCAAAAGGTTTTAGAACACTTCAATTTTTCTTCACATTTAATCAGTTGAAATGCAATAAATGACCTGGTAAAATGGTAAGCAGTAAACTGTCAGAGGTTTAAATGAAAATTTAGGTTAGCAAAAACTGAAAAAAGGGTCTTCTACAGTGAATTAATAGGTTACCATCTACAGATGTTCTGCAGCAATTAAAGTAAATTAAGCCTTGCAAGGTGAAGCTAAAAATTTGCATGGGTGTCCCAACTTCTGTTGATTTCTTAAAATCCCTCTGTCTGTCTTAAAGCAGAGTTGAAACAGACTGTGTTACTAGACCCTCTGAAGTACTACTTGGACAATATTACACTGTACAGAGTTGTAAATTCCAGTGACAATGGCAAGAAAACAGCAATTAACAAATGAGACAGGGCATTATTACCCTTTGAAGTATAGGTCTTTCATTTAGAGAAATTGCAGAAGAAAAAAAAGTATCAGTGAGAAAGGTGTCCTACACAATCCAAAGGCAACTGGGAAATAACTCTTGCTAGGAAGAGATCTGGCAGACCCAAAGTCACAACCCAATCAGAATACAAATTTCTGAGTGCTTCAAGCACAGCTTAACAGTGGTCGAAAAAAGCAAGTCTCAGTTTCTCTCTACTATGAAGAGAAGACTTTGTGCTTTAGCTCTGACAGAGCGAGTGGCAGTAAGAAAGCCATTCCTTAAAAGACAAAATATGGTCTTGAAATAGTGGCTGTGGACTACTGTAGACTGGAAGAATGTCTTATGGTCCAATGAATCAAAATTTGAAATCTTCAGATCATCACACAGGGTGTTTGTATGCCATAGAGTTGATAAAGGAATGGCTCCTTGGTGTGTGACACCAACTGTCAAACATGGAGAAGGAAGTGTGACTATCTGGGGTGCTTCTGCTGGAGGCAGAGTTGGTGACTTGAACAGAGTGACTGGCATTCTGAATCAAAAGGGCTACCAGATATTGGGTGTTATTTCAGCAAAAGGTGGCTACTTTGATGAATCAAAAATTTGAATAAAAATGTTGTATACTTAAGGATTTCTTTTTTTTACTTGCCATTGCTTATTGCTTTGCACCCTTCCCCACTATCACCTATTGTCTACAGAGGAGGAGCGAAAGCTTTAGATTCATCAAAAATTTCGATCTCCAGTTTTCAACAGATCTCGTCATTTTAGGGTTCCCTGATACCAAAAACATTGATATCTCGATGATGGGTGTGTCAGTTTTTGGAGTTTTTTGAGGATGGTCTAGAGCTAAAATAGCTGAATGAAAAAATAACTCTAAACGTAAGCCTGTTATGAGAGGACAATGTTGCTGACTAGTTTTTGAGCCAAACCATGCAAGAGAAAGAGACACTCTAGTGCAGGGGTCTCCAACACGTCGCTCACGAACTACCAGTAGCCCGCCACCCCTTTCCAAGTAGCTTGCCAAAGGGTTAATGAATCCTACATAAATTTGAAAACTTGATTAGTCAAATTAGGGGTGGGTGATCTTTCCAAAAAAATCATATCACAAACCTTTTAACACAAAATCACGATCCACAATCTGAATTGCAATCTACCTTTTCAATGTGGCATACACTTAAGAGAATATCTGGACTCAAACTCATCAAGACATAAGTAACACTTAATTGAATTCAACTTTGTTTGATATTTAAAATAGTTCTCTCATTCGCTAGCTAAGCGGATATAAGGAACATGCCCCGAAGCTGGCCCATTGCATGGATCTCGGATTCGCGCAAATAAATCAGTACTGCAAGCAAACTATGATACATAGCGAAATGATAGAAGTCGCAAAATCAACCAGAATGCTCAAGCAAGTTATAGAAAAAAAAAACCCGATCTAAATCCGGTAAGTAGTTCTGTCATGAAAAGCTGACAGACACACAGACAGAAAGACACTGGATTTTATATAATATATATCAGTAAACCTTCAAAATAACGTGCAGTTAAAGTCTCAACAGCATTCTCAGCATTTCTGGAGCTTAGTAGAGCCAGATAACTATAAGAACCTTCACCAAGCAGCTCTGAAAATGTCTGCTTTCTTTAGGCCTACATACCTCTGTGAGTCTGCCTTTTCTGACATGAATGTCATGAAATCAAAGTTCAGAACAAGACTGCCAGATGAACATTTAAATGACTCCATTAGAATGAACCTAAGTGGCTACACTCCACCATACACCTCTCTTGTTGACTCCATGCAGTGCCAGTCATCTGACGAACTAAAAAACACATCACACATGCAACTGGTAATGTGAATACTCTTGTGAAGTGAAACAGTAACATGTAACAAAATGACAAATGAATAAGTAATATCTGTGTATTTGGAATTGCATTGTATTATTTGGACAGCCTGCAGTGGGCTGGCGCCCTGCCCGAGGTTTGTTTCCTGCCTTGTGCCCTGTGTTGGCTGGGATTGGCTCCAGCAGACCCCCATGACCCTGTAGCTAGGATATAGTGGGTTGGATGATGGATGGATGTATTGACAGCATTCATGTTTTAATTCAATAGTGTGAGATTAACAAGAAAATGCATACATACATACAAAATGCACTTGCAGGTGAAGTTTTTTTTTGGATGTTTTAATGCAAAATGTGAGTTTTGGACACCAACATTTTGTAAATGTTCAAGCAAAACAAGCTTATTCAGTTTTGTTTGGGTTGAAATAAGCTATGAGAATAAACGTTAGAAAATAGCTCTCTGCCTTTTTCATTTTGTAAAAGTAGTTCTTAGGGGAAAAAGGTTGGAGACCCCAGCTCTAGAGGAACCCTCAAATACCACAATTCTGCAATGAATTATGAATTCTCCTCATCAATTGCTATCGTAATGACCCATTTCATGATTAGAAAGATCGCATCAGAGAGGTAAATAATTACTGAAATTTTATAGAATACTTTGGGTAACTTGGTTAAAAAAGTCCACATTTTTTGTTATATGCCTTGATTTCTTGAAACATTAAGACATTAAACTGTGTGCATTTCCACACTGTAATTATTAACAGTAATGTCATAATATCATTGGTGGATTAATCAATATGCTGACCTACTGTTATATAAAAAATGTTATATAAACTCAACTGAAACCATTTTGAATTGTTTTCCAAACAACTCGAAATACAAAACACCATACACTGCCAGCATCACTTTGAATAGTGGGCTTCCAACATGAAGAAAGATGAAACATGGTACTTTTGGCCATGAATGAGGTGCCTTTTAGAAGAAAAAAAAAATGTATGATTTTAGTGTAGCTATCACACACAGGCATCGTTTTACAGAAGATTGGTACACAAACAAAGAAAACATTGTTTATTTGTTAATGTCATTCTTTATTTTTTACTTTTACCTGCATTTCTGTCAGAGAAACAGAGGTCACCCTAAGTAATCGCAAAAAAACACTAATGCTCTTGCTTGAAAAATGTAACAAAAATAATAATATTATTATTATTATTAATAATAATAATGATAGGTATATGTTGCAATATAAATACAAAAATACATTCTAGGCTGAAGCAGAAACCTTGACAGCCTTTAATAATCTCTGGATGAGATATTCGGACAGCTTTGCTATTAACTAAACTACCAGGCTTAATGGACTAAATGGTCTCATTTCATTTGTCAAATTTCTGATGTTCTTTGTATCATTAACACCTGTAGACAATTTGAGTACATAATGATTTACTAATCAAATTTGTTATGTCATCAGTCACATCCTTTAAAGTGGGAAGGTAAATCAGCAACGATAATTGCAACTGTTCTTGCAACTCAACTGGAGACACTATTTGAGACGGCACCGTCCAAGAAGCCAAATCGCTAGAGTAAATGATGTACTGCAGGTAGAAATTAACTCCTTGGACCATCTTGGTAATCAACACTTGATAGAGAAATATAGGCTGTCCAGGGGTGAAAAATCAAAGTTGCTTGGTCTGGTACAGCATAAAATGGAAAGAGTAACACAGCAGAATTTTGCCTTCAGCCTCACTGTGCGGCTTCTGACAGCCCTCTATTTTTATTTTTCTCAACAAGGCTGCTGTGTCCAGATCCATGCATGAGGTAACCAGGTTACTATTGCACCATGTATGCAACAACATAGTTTCCAGCTGTTTGAGAATGTAACACTCTTGTAACTTTACAATAGTCATTCAATGTGCTTATACAACTCATAACCAAATATACACTTCATACACACTATACATCATTTCCTTTCAAACAAAAAGAGGCAATATTATGCATTTTCACAAGAATTGTGAAAAGGAAATAGGTGTTTTGGTCTTGTTTCACATCTCATAGTAACAACTCCAATGATCAACCAGTTATCTTAAAACACTCTGAGGTTTGTCATTGAACCAGCAACAAGTCCCAGATGTCAGGTTGAAGGCTTTGCTCTACTGAATGCCATACTAGCTCAATTAGATTTAAATATGGAGACCTGCAGAAATAAAGAGCTTTTCACAACTTTATACAGTACTTCCTGTGCCCTCAGCTTGCTTAAGGATTAACTGGGGGATGGGGAGCACACATTGTACTGTTTAAGAAGTAAAAGACCTGGCACAGATACCAAACTTTGAAACAAAAATCCAGAAATGCTGGGTTTGAATATTAGTATTTCTGACATAAATGGTTTTTAAGAAATAAATTTGTGAAATGAAAAGTGAAATTAACAAGTGACTGTCAGATTCAAGTTGTCCAATGTGATCTGACTTTAAAAGAGTGGTCCTCAGTACAAAACTCTGTGATCTTAAAGATTTCAATGGCAATTGCTGATAATGCAATGTAAAAAAGCAGCTTTTATTTGTATACCTGCCTGACCAAAGATGAATATCCTACTCAAAAATCATTGGCAAACCTGGCCCACTGTGTCATCCACTGGGCTGTGCAGAATGAAATATGATATTAAATGTAATGAATTATTATTATTATTATTATTATTATTATAATTAAAGGGCACCGCAGAGTGTTAAATAGTATTGTGGCAGTTTTAATTATTGCCTCTTTGGCAAGATGGATCCCAAACTTAAATTACAAGTGCTATTTGCTTAGCCCAAATGTTCAGTAAGTACACTTGTGAAATTCATTAGCTAACCTGCCTTGTTATCATGTTTTCAGTCATATGAAAAAGATGCCTTATTTTAGTTTTTATGGATTTACATATTACAAGCAAGGACAGTTATATAATCTTTATCTGAAAAATGGAAATAGTATTACTAGGTTATTATTTATTACCTCTGAAATTCTACAGTACCTGTAGAGTCCTGTGCTGCAGATTTGGGGATGTGCAAGGTTTACTAGCAGTCACATTGAGTCAGATTACATTTGCATGCAGTTTAATACAGGAGTCTCTTTTAAAGTGACCAAACATCAGTAAGTCATTGAGTGCCCATTAAACATCGGAGTCCAACCAGTGTTGTAGATATGGGAGTGTGCAAACTTTAATTATTTTTAATGCAAAGTCCTACAAATACCAGCAAAATACTGCATATCTAGTGTGTGTGTTTGTATGTGTGTGCGCACAATGGGCTGATGTCTTGTTCAGGTAACAGCTCTGCTAGACCACAAATTCCTTGTGGATGAACAAATGGAAAATTGTAGCGTTATTAATTTATTTACCTAATTAAAAAGACATATTTGTTAACTGAATATTATTTTCTCACAGTGGTGTATGATACATGTGATTGAATGTGCCTCCTGTACAAACAAACCTCAGAGAATAAGACATGTGCAAGCAAGCAGCATGGCACCATGACTTAGGTACACCGAGGCATATCCAAGCCAAACTCTGAGCCCATATAACCCCCCCAACTTCTACTGAATGTGACTGTAATATACTGTACATAACTAGGAGTACAAATCTGAATGCACTCTGATCCCTGGGGGGTTGTGCTCTGGCGGGGCATCCACCCACCACAGGTTTGTGTTACTAGATTAAATCTCCAATAAAGGTTTGTGTTTTTCCCCTTAAAAGTCCCCCCAACCCACCTAATTCACAGCTAATGTAATTATGTTAATAATCAGTGAAATATGTTAATTTAATTTATCCTACCTGAGCTACTCTTTGTTGCATGTCACCTACACTTAAAACAGAAAAACATTCTGTACTACATAAGTTATGGATTAGTTTACTGTTTCAAATTTAGCTGAGAGCATTTACTCCAACTTGTATATTTTGTATTCAGGATTTTCCTCTCTCTCATGTCAGAAAGAAGCGTACTGTATTTGTGTTGGCAAACAGATTCGTAAGCAGCAATTTAAATTACTGCAAAGTAATTTTCCTGCTGCTTGTGTGCACAAATTTTATTTCCCTGAATGTGCCGTCTGTACACATAGTTGTGCAGCACTCTGAGCAAACCCAAAGCACATGTCCCACATGCCTCTGTGACAAAATACTTCATAAACAGAATTGTCTCTTTGATGAGGTGTATAATAAATTCAAAATGCTCCAACTTTTCACCCATCCATCCATCCATTTTTTAAATTCTAAGAAATGCAGAAAAGCTGAAGGTTAACTTAGCAAGGATCAGGGGCAAGGTGGGATGCTAGCCCACTGTAGGGTGAACATACACAAACCAGGTGCCAGTCTAGGACTGTCAATCCTCCTAAGCTGTATGTCTTTCAAAATGTTCAGCACAATCCTAGATCATCTAAATATCATGCCATGCATAATATTTCTAACTTGCCTAAAAATATCAGTTTAATTTTTTTTGATAACTTTATTCACTGTGATGTGCCACATTTGAGCTCCAACTGGTTACATTTCCTTTTCTTTATCCAATTGGAGAGAAGACAGGTGAAAGGACTTGATCATAGTCACTAAGCGTCAGTAGCAGGATTTGAACCAACAACTTCAGGGTTTGTGGCCCACTATACCACACTGCATGCCTTTTTTTTTTTTTACTGAAAGTCTGTTAACAAGACTTTTGAACTTTTTCAAAATTTCAAAGTTTTAAATGTATTATTGTAAGATTAAGTTTGTATTGTAACTTTGTATTATGAACAGTTTATATGTGACTTGGAATAGGACATAAATATGTACCAGTACGGCAGTTATTTTTTATGGTTCATCTAACTCCCCAAGCCTCAATGTCAAACTCCAGCCACGGCCTAAGGACACCATGTACCCTTAAGCAAGCACTGGGCGCAATGGGGAAGCAGTGGGACAGATCCTCACGTGGGACTGATAGTTCATGTTAATGGAAAAACAAGTGCAGTGTGCGTTACACTCACACTTGATGACGTGAGCACTGCCTGGGTGACTTGAATCAGCATGGAAGAGCATGGATCACTGTTAAAGAGGTGTAGCGCAAAAAAGGGTCAGAGGAGTTTACATGCAACCGATAAGACAAGCAGAGGGGCTGAAGTAGTACATTAGTTAGAATAATAGCACATCAATCACTCAACTCAACTCAAACACGTCAACTCTCGAGCAAGCTTAACTGTCTTGATGAATCTTGAAGATGTGTCAATGATGTTTGACCCTTAGATCTTGCAGACAGCAATACAATTCTTTGCAGTGTACAATAAGTTGCAAATATTAAAAATATATATATATATATCCCCATTGCTTTTACCCTCCACCATGTTGATAAGTCTGGATGATTTATGTAAGTATGAAAAACACTAAGAGTATAATAAAAGGATGTAAATTAAAAAAATGCTATTTGAAAAATAATAGCTCTGGTTAGAGGTTTAATGATTTAGAATAGGCACTTTTTTTAACTGCTGATTTTAAGATTATGGAACACACTTTTTTAACCTATTTCTTATTACTATTACTTTTTTCTTTTGTCTCTTGCTGACAAAAAAGCAATGGCATAAAAATCTAAAGGTGATATAGTATTAATTCTTGTCATTTTCAATAAAGAATATAGCTTTTAGTTTGAAACAAACAGAATAATAATGATAATAAACCTAAGATTACAGCAACACTAGGTATTCTAAATATGTCGGTGACAAAAAAGTGGTAAATAAATGACATAAATTAAATGTAATTTATTTTCAATGTATCATTTAGGTTACCATTTTGTAATGACATGAAAGATTATTTCAAATAAGAATATAGGAACATCAGATATGCAAATAATAAATAATAAGAAAAAAGCCTTGGAATCTTACAAAATTATGTTTCACATTGAACTTGAATTTCATGAACTCTCAATCCATAACACTCAGCTAGGCTTAATTTTTACTTTAGCATGGAGCAAGCTAAGAGATGAAGCTTATTGCCTTGGTTACTAAGAGTGACTTGCACTAATCCTCTTTGTTGAAAACAAAACCTGTGCAGTTAACCCCAGCAACTTGATTTAAGGTACACATACTCGATAAGCAGATAAAGGATATAACTACAAACATGAATATGCTTAGTCTCATATCTCTCTATTTCAACTTGTGGATGGAAAAGAAATAGCATTTTAAGCTGTCCTCGCATAGTCATGAAAGATGGTAACTCATAGCACAAGGTCTCATGTTTCCAGCACTGTATGGCCTCTGCCTTGCATAGTAACACACTAACTTGCCAAAAGGTGTAAAATGAAAAGGTTCACTTAAGTATTCACAAGGGCTTGCCATGATATCCATAACAGATGCACGATTTTTTTTTTAATTGGTCAAATTTTCATTGAAATAGAAAGCCAATGCTTTAAAAGGAGAACATAAGCCATTATGACAGGAATGACAAGGTAAAACACCATGCTTGGCACCCATCTGCCTACCCCATAACACAGTCAAGCTCAACCTAACCTTGCTACATTAACAGACACATGATAGGTTTTTTTGCACTTTCAGAAATTGTTTTTGGTCTTGTCCTTTACCCTTTATGCACCAAGAGTTGACTAGATTTTGTGACTCTTTTAATTATATTGTATAATGTAGAGGGTGCTGAATTAGGCACTGATGCATTTGGCAAACTGCCAAGCCTTGACCCCCAATACTCTTGAAGGACTAGGCCTTTCTGGAGGCTCTCTATATACTATAACATGACTTCCACACTACTTTCACATCACCTTGTAATTTCAACTTTTCATACTGTTATAATCCTTAAACTACCCTGTCTCAACTTTTTTTGGAATGTGCGGCATACACAAGTTTCAGAATAAAACAATCCTGAAAAACAATGCAGTTAATTATGTAAAACATGAAATACCTTGTCTTACGTTGTTTTTTCTTTTATTACATACTGTCACAGCTTTTTTTGCAATTGGGTTTTTTTTTTTATCACTTCTGACTTACCATGTTTCGCTCTGGATACTTCTTTAAAGAGGTATATAGCTCTTCGTGTGTTTTTCCATAGCCCCATAATTCAAATATGGATCTGTAAAGTCAAAGACACAAGCCAAAGCAAATAAAACTTATCAATACTATTAACTAATTCTTATTTTAAATCTGATGCTCACTTTATATGACATAAAAAAGTTTACTAGATTGATATTAAGGAAATTATTTTTCATTATTTGGTAATAATTTAAAATTGCTTTATTTTATTCATTACATACAAGAGTATACCCATACTAAATTTTCAATTACTTTACATTATTAATAACTTACTTTGCACAAACTGTTCGCTTCATGATTCCTTGTGCTGCTTCTTCGGAAGAAATATTCAGGATCCAAAATGGAGACTACAAAAAGATTAAGAGCCTGTTCATAAGCATTTATTTAATTTTAATGAAAACTTTCTTTCCATACCTGAATCTGGTGATGAACAAGACAATTCACAGTGAACCTTAGAGATTCACATCACAAAAAAATATGCAAAATAAATGGTGTTTCAGGAGCAGTGAAATTTGTGCAATTGACAAAGGAAGAAAGTGTTTAGTCTCTGTCTGAAAAGAGTTTTTCTGTATTAAATTCAAATGTATCTGAACATCACTTATTTTAATAAAGGTCTATAAGTCTTTAAAAAAAAAAAAAAAAAAAATTGGCTCATTGCCTGTCTTGTGTAGACATTTTGTTGAACCGTAACAGGTGAGTTGTGGTTGTTCTGGTTGTACAGTGTCCAGTTTACCAATTATAATGACAGTCTTGATGATGGCAGCCTCATCAAGAAACAGTAAAGGGCAATTTCTAGAAAACACAAGGGGTGAGTTCCAGTGCGGTGCTCTTTCCTGCAGAGAAAATGCATTAATATGCATGATGAGAAATTTTGGTGCGTTTTAGTGCAGAAATCATATTTTTACAAAAATGTGCCACACTCCACTGCAGTGATATGAATGACAGCCATAAGATACATCTGATTTTACTTGTGTACTGTGGATTACCTGTGCTACACACATGCATAAAAAAACTAACTGCAGAAATGTAAACAAGGCCATTCCACTCAAAAATACCTTAAAAAAAAAAAAAAAAAAAAAAGAAAAAAGTAAAAACGGAAATGTGCTCCCCTCAACTTTCTTGTATACCGAGATAGAGGAAGTGGTACCGTATTTTTTGCACCATAAGACGCACCTGACCATTAGATGCACCTAGGTTTAGAGGAGGAAAACAAGAAAAAAAATATTCTGAACCAAATGGTGCACTAATATGTTTAATAAAATATAGCAGAATAATATTTCAACCATGTAAATTCAACAGCGGTATTAAGAAACATCATCACTGTCATTAACAAATAAGGAGAGACTTTAAGGTTCAAGCACTCTTCTAGTTTTATGGAAACCCCAAGAACTCCTCATCGCTAGTGTCAGAATTTATTAAGCTCAGTTGCTCACAATCAC
Source organism: Erpetoichthys calabaricus (assembly GCF_900747795.2). Taxonomy (NCBI): domain Eukaryota; kingdom Metazoa; phylum Chordata; class Cladistia; order Polypteriformes; family Polypteridae; genus Erpetoichthys; species Erpetoichthys calabaricus. The sequence continues at coordinate 203,644,517 of NC_041396.2, forward strand.
TTTGCAGCATCACGTACCTATCATCACGTGGCATAACCTGTCCAAAGCCACCAGGGGACAAAGCACGTTTGGACCAATGCTCCCTGAAGTTATATCGCCAGTCTAGTCCCATCTATATTTGTAATGCCACAAAGCCCTTCATCTCGTGTTTTGTTGTGGGTTTCCAGTTTGAAAAATGAGAATCCGGTGCAAGCACAGCCCTCGATTCAAAAAATTGCTCTGCATACCTGTTTGTCTCGTCTGACAGTAGCTGAAAAGCAGCTTCAGGAAAGAACAGCCTGAAGTAGTCCAGCGGCTGGTAATCTGTCGAGTCCAGAGTCCGACTCAGTGATAATGCGCAAAACATCTTCTGCTGAGTATTTTGTTTTCTGCACTCGCTTCGCTCCCTCATGAGATGTAGATGCTATCTTGCCTTTGTTTATATTTTTTACATTTCGCAACTCACGCACACACAAGGATTAGATGCCGAGTCAATGAGTCTAACATTCCTCCAAGCACAGAGGGAATGCCTGTAACGTAACAGTGAGTTTTGTCGCCCTCTACCCCTGGATGTCGACTTTTGTCCTGGTAATACACATCATGGTCTGTGACGCAATATTCGCTCCATAAGACGCACAGACATTTCCAACCTTCTTTTGGGGAAAAAAAAGTGCGTCTTATGGTGCGAAAAATACGGTAATCAGAACCACTTCCAGTTGCGCAATATTTTACAGATATCATATGTCTTCATTTCACATCATAGCGAATTAATAATATCAATACACAATCATTTATCTCTATAATCAAACTTGATATTAAAATAATATTTTCACACTTAGGGAGGTCAAAAATGGTCGTGGAATTTTTTCATGATTAAATATGCATTATCTAGATTACGTGCAAAGTAAAAAGACTTATAGTCACCTAAAAACACAGAAAAAGTGTTAGTACTATATAATATTTGCTGCAATAAATTGCTATATGTAAAACTGCATTTAGGTACATTTAATTATGATAATGATGGCTGAAATGGAAAAAAAAAAAAAATCATTATATTAAATGTATTACCAGGAACACGATGGGGACTTGTTCCCACTACATCAATAGATTTACATGACATGTTCAATGTTTACACATTGTTAAACTGATGATATACAAATTAAAATAAAATTAATAATGGTTATTGAAAAATATGCGTTATATTGAACAGTTTTTAATATCTTGTAAACATTTATATTTCCAAGATACGAAAAATTCGGATGGTTGTTTAAATAAAATACTACTTCTGGTTGAGTCATTTTTCTAAAATTTCATATCTGTTTGCTTTTTATCATTATAAACATCTATACAAAACTGGAATCCTCTATCTGTAATTATAACCATAGTTTACTTGAAAATTCACAAAAGTATTCAGTTAAAGTACCACTTCCAGTTGCCGGAAATGGCCCAAAAGTTGATAGGATTCCTTATTTTTGATATAAAGCAGGTATACAAAATCTCATTCACCTAGGTCAAAGTGTTTCAGTTATCATGTTTATATGCAGACTAGCAAAATACCCGCGCTTCGCAGCGGAGAAGTAGTGTGTTAAAGAGGTTATGTAAACATATATACATATATATACATATCTACATATACACATATCTACATATACATACAGTATATATATATATATATATATATATATATATATATATATATATATATACACATACATACATATACACATATACATATCAATATCTATATCTCTATATATATATCAATATCTATATCTCTCTATATATCTCTATATATATATCTCTATCTATATATATCTATATATACTGTATATCTCTCTATATATATCTATCTCTCTCTATATATATATATCTATATATCTATATATATATATCTATATATATATCTATCTATCTATATATCTATATATCTATCTATCTATATATCTATCTATATTATATATATATATCTATCTATCTATATATCTATATATCTATCTATCTATATATCTATCTATATTATATATATATATATATATATATATATCTATATCTATCTATATATATATCGATATATATATCTCCAAATCCCCGCGCTTCGCATCGGTGAAGTACTGCTTTTAAATTTTTATTAAGAAGAAAACCTTTTTAAATTGAGGGAAAATATACCAATAACAATTTGTTAAGGATCTGTTTTTTTGTTAAGCTGCCTTTACACAGCCTCTCCGCTGTTTTATAAATGAACGCCATATAAGGCCGTCCTTTCTCCTAGCTTAGCGGTTCTGAATTCTTTTATTGTTCGTTTATAACGATTGTTATAGTTATTGTGTAGCTATTTGAGACTCACTGTTCTGTTCAGGTACCCATTTCCTTTATGTAGTCCGCGGATTCTCCACTATTTTTTGTTTGTTTATTAAGATTATAGTTATTTATTGATTCCCTTCTTTAGCTGACTGCCTGCTCATATAAGGCGCTCTGCTGTTTTTTTGTGAAGCAGCCTCAACACTGCTTTTCCGCTGTTTTATAAACGAACGCCATATAAGGTCTTCCTTTTTCCTTGCTTCACCAAGGAAGCCGCCTTTTTATTTAATCCACGGGTTCACCGCTGTTTTCTTTTTTCACGATTGTTATAGTTCTGTTTGTATACCACGTTGTCAGTTCAGCACTCCGGTTGTAATATGACCAAGCCGTGCAAGCTTACTGTTAAGAATGCAACGTATAGTTGTACAGGAGAAAAGCAATCTTGCCTCAAATCCATGGCAACCTTTTGTAGGTCTATGAACTTAATTTAAACTTTAGGTTTACACGGTGCCCTCGTGTCTTTTCATTAAACTTGTATGTCGCGAATATGGTATTGCAAACGGTAGCGGGAGCGTTTCTATAAACTTAATTTAAACTTACGGTTGTAGCTGCACTTATGAATATGCTTGTATGCGTCACTTGCTCGCTTCTTATTGTTTCGCTGCCTTCTCAATTGTGTAATGAATGTTTTCTTCAGCGCTCTTTGGGGCTCTTCCTTGTTTTGTACGTACTTTGTTCACAGTCAGTTCACGTGATTACGTGGGTGGCGTGATGATACGATACGCAAGTCCACCTCCCACGGCCATCAAGGTGCACTCCATTACAGTATACGGACAAAAAAGAGGTTCCAGTTATGACCATTACGCGTAGAATTTTGAAATGAAACCTGCCTAACTTTTTTAAGTAAGCTGTAAGGAATGAGCCTGCCAAATTTCAGCCTTTCACCTACACGGGAAGTTGGAGAATTTGTGATGAGTGAGTGAGTCAGTGAGGGCTTTGCCTTTTATTAGTATATTTTTTTTAGTATTATTTTTGGACTTGGGAAGGTCTAAAACATCAATATTCTTCAAAAGCTCAAGGTTTAATTTTTTCAAAATTCTTACACTTTCTCTATACATGGTATTTTCGGACTTGGGAAGATCTAAAACGTCAAGATTCATCAAAATCTCGAGGTTGCCTTTTTTCCCCACAATTGTAATACTTTCTGTACACTATGCAGTGTTCTCCCCAGAAATTTTTTCCAGCCGGTTGGCGTGAAAAAGTACCTGGGTGGGGCGGGACGGGGAAATTTGGTGGTGGGGGAAATTAAATGTGCACTATTTTTTTAGTTGATTATTATTAATTATTTTCCAATGCTCAATATGACTTCCTTTGTTAAGGTTTGACACTTGTGCCAGAATATTGTTATTAAATTCAAGAAGTATCCAATTCAGGATCTTGCAACCCTAACAAAAATTTTAAATAACAATTGTTATGACATAAACCAAGAAATATATTTCTTCAAAATATTTCTTCTTCTTTTTTCCCCCAAGAAGTTATTTAACACAGATACAGATCTTTCAATTTGACAAATCCCAGTTTGCTCTAGTACACGCTTTCCTAAAAGGTCAGCAGAAGACTCAATGTGCGTTTTACTTTTTTCATGGTCCAGCAAGCTTTCTTTTCAAATTCTTGTGCATGGAACATTTACCCAATGTAACTCCCTCCTTGGGGGGTGTTTGTTTGAATATTTCATGCACAATGAGCACCACATACCATTTTCTTTGACCACTAGCCAATCAAAATATTTAAACCATTGTTTGTTTATGCCGGATAAGCAGTGCTAGATTTATCAATTGTCAGAGTGTGTGCTGAAGGGATTTCATCTGATGGACCAGCCTGTGCAATGTCTTTGTCTGAAATTGCCACATCAGGAGCTGACGCTGCACCTTCATTAGTTTGTGGCGTCTCTTTTCTGAAATAACAGCAGTGTTGTTTTCTGAACACTTTTTTTTACTTATGTTGGTAAAATGTTTGGAAAAATTTTAAAAGTACCTATGAATAAGACTTTTGAGTGGGAAAGTGGGAGCCTGTTGGATATTCAATGCACACTTGCACTACGGCAGGGCAAGATATGAACAAAAAAAGGAATGGCAGATGGGTCACTTTAACAAAACCCTCAGCAATTCAGTGACAATACATCTGCTCAGGACACAATGTGTGCTGCAAGGGTTTCTGCACACTTTTTGCAATATGGTCGCAGGTCCAAATATGAGCAAATATAAGAATGGCAGATGGGGTCACTTTAACAAAACCCTCAGTATCAGCAAATATAAAAACGGCAGAGGGAGTCACTTTAACAGGAACCACAGTGAGTGCTACAAGGATTTTTGCACACAGAACACATCTAATATATATATATATATATATATATATATATATATATATATATATATATATATATATATATATATATATATATATATATATATATATATATATATATATATTAGAGAGAGAGAGAGAGAGAGAGAGAGAGAGAGAGAGAGAGAGAGAGAGAGAGAGGTTTGCTACTGTATGTACTGAACAAGAAGAGAGCAGCTGTACACTTAGCAGCACTACACAGACTGGACTGACACTGAGAACAGAGACGTCAGTTCCCGACACCCTTTTTTCCGATATCTGACAGGCTGGCTCCACTATTCTTTTTTTATTTTATCAGTCCTCCTCTCGCCCAACCACCTCCACATCCTCTTTGCTTGTGAAATGCCGCTCTGCCCCTGCTATTAGCATGTACAGCCCCCTCTCGCCCGTCCACCTCCCCATACTCCTTGCTACTGTATTAAGCTGCTACGCCCCCGCTATTACCATGTACAGCCCCCTCTCGAAAGCCCACCTCCTCATACTCTCTGCTTGTGAACTCCGCTCCGCCTCGTCTCCCCTACTAGCTTGTTCAGCATCGAGTGATCGGAAACATCCCGCCCCATGCCTCTCCCCTCGCCACTTGCAATCCTGCTCCTAAACTATTTTCCCACCCGCCCTCTTGTCCCTTGCCATCTCTGCAGATCATTAGATCTGCCTGTGCCTGTAGATCTGCGGCTGTCACCGGGCGCACAACTAAATTAGCTGGGCGGAGCGCACGGCTAAAAGACACTAGGGAGAACACTGCTATGTATACGAAAAAGTAAAAAGACTTAGAAACCTTGAGTGAATTTAGAATTTCTCTTATGTAAAACTTTATTGTTAATTTTGTTAAACTGTATATTTCACTCATCAATACAAATGTCTAAATTAATTAAAACTATCAGTTAAGGAATGCATATATCTAAAATCAAAGTTTTAGGTTAACATGTCAACTGTAAATTATGTAACCTGGAAAACATACTGTAGCCGCCAGCAGATTGAAACACTTATCAATTGCATGGGAATACGTATCCACAGTGTTAATGCAAGGTAACAGAGAAAATGTGGAACCACATGGTTGACAGCGAAGTCTCTAGAAGCCTCCAGTCTGTTTCACAGGTAGGACACCCAGCATGGGGTAGTTAAACAGGAATGCCACAAGGATCAAGAGGTATAGTGCTTCCTGTGTCAGAAATAGACTACATGAGGAGGAACCTCTAGAAGGATGGCAGGAGCTAGATGGAGAAGTTAAAGTATTGTGTACACCGGAATAAGCAAGAAGGCAGTATTCAGAAGGTCCGATGATTCATGTGAAGGAAAAGGCAATGCAAAGAGCTGATCAGACCTGCACATCCTGCATGGTCCCTATGTGTACGTGTGTAAAACTGCCTCTTCTGTTGCCATTCTAGTTACAAATGCTACCCAGAGTGGGACAGAACAGACACATGACCTGACATGTAGAGCTGATACCACACAGGTGAAGGTCCATGATTAAGCAAACTTGCCATTAAGCCAATCATCCACCTACCATTGTACACCTACCATTGTACATAAGACTCGGATAACTCCTTTACCTTTCTGCCCATCCTTTATGGAGATTTTGTGCTTACTCAGACGAGAAATTTATGAGGATGGCAGAGTTGAGGAGGGTAGGAAAGGAAGTATGAGAGCACGTAAACGCAGCAAAAGTCCGTGTGCTTTGCCAAGTGATGTACCAACCAGAAGTGTCTAAGTGTTTAAACCTTACAGAAAGCAATCCTGCCACTGTCAAAATCACTTTGGAAGAGTAGCCACAGTGCTCACCTGCTTTTGTCTTTAGTGTATTGAAACCAGCTGTATAGCATTAAAGTTAAAGGGTGACTGGCACCCAAGAAAATGTCTTCAGCATCAAAACTCAATTTTCAGTATTTCTTATTATTTTTATTTCTATGCAGATGCACTCCGCTACAAAATTATCCAAATTATTCTAAAATGATGAATTCCTCCAAATAAGAACTATTCAAGTTATACAGTGAAATGTATGATATATTTGTTATATTCATATGATAATAATTTATTTTATATATATATATATATATATATATATATATATATATAGTGCACCTGGAAAGTATTCACAGCGCATCACTTTTTCCACATTTTGCTATGCTACAGCCTTATTCCAAAATGGATTAAATTTAATTTTTTCGTCAGAATTCTACACACAACACCCCATGACAGCATGAAAAATGTTTACTTGAGGTTTTTGCAAATTTATTAAAAATAAAAAAACTGAGAAATCACATGTACATAAGTATTCACTGCCTTTGCTCAATACTTTGTCGATGCACCTTTGGCAGCAATTACAGCCTCAAGTCTTTTTGAATATGATGCCACAAGCTTGGCACACCTATCCTTGGCCAGTTTCGCCCATTCTTTTTTGCAGCACCTCTCAAGCTCCATCAGGTTGGATGGGAAGCGTCGGTGCACGGCCATTTTAAGATCTCTCCAGAGATGTTCAATCGGATTCAAGTCTGGGCCACTCAAGGATATTCACAGAGTTGTCCTGAAGCCACTCCTTTGATATCTTGGCTGTGTGCTTAGGATCGTCACCCCAGTTTGAGGTCAAGAGCGCTCTGGAGCAGGTTTTCATCCAGGATGTCTCTGTACATTGCTGCAGTCATCTTTCCCTTTATCCTGACTAGTCTCCCAGTCCCTGCCGCTGAAAAACATCCTCACAGCATGATGCTGCCACCACCATGCTTCACTGTAGGGATGGTATTGGCCTGGTGATGAGCGGTGCCTGGTTTCCTCCAAACGTGACGCCTGACATTCACACCAAAGAGTTCAATCTTTGTCTCTTCAGACCAGAGAATTTTCTTTCTCATGGTCTGAGAGTCCTTCAGGTGCCTTTTGGCAAACTCCAGGTGGGCTGCCATGTACCTTTTACAAAGGAGTGGCTTCCGTCTGGCCACTCTACCATATAGGCCTGATTGGTGGATTGCTGCAGAGATGGTTGTCCTTCTGGAAGGTTCTCCTCTCTCCAAAAAGGACCTCTGGAGCTCTGACAGATTGACCATCAGGTTCTTGGTCACCTCCCTGACTAAGGCCTTTCTCCCCCGATCGCTCAGTTTAGATGGCCGGCCAGCTCTAGGAAGAGTCCTGGTGGTTTCAAACTTCTTCCACTTACGGATGATGGAGGCCACTGTGCTCATTGGGACCTTCAAAGCAGCAGAAATTTTTCTGTAACCTTCCCCAGATTTGTGCCTCGAGTCAACCCTGTCTCGGAGGTCTACAGACAATTCCTTTGACTTCATGCTTGGTTTGTGCTCTGACATGAACTGTCAACTGTGGGACCTTATATAGACAGGTGTATGCCTTTCCAAATCATGTCCAATCAACTGAATTTACCACAGGTGGACTCCAATTAAGCTGCAGAAACATCTCAAGGCTGGTCAGGGGAAACAGGATGGACCTGAGCTCAATTTTGAGCTTCATGGCAAAGGCTGTGAATACTTATGTACATGTGCTTTCTCAATTTTTTTATTTTTAATAAATTTGCAAAAATCTCAAGTAAACTTTTTTCACGTTGTCATTATGGGGTGTTGTGTGTAGAATTCAGAGGAAAAAAATGAATTTAATCCATTTTGGAATAAGGCTGTAACACAACAAAATGTGGAAAAAGTGATGCGCTGTGAATACTTTCCGGATGCACTGTATATTTTTTCATATCACAATACATAGTGCAGAAAAATTATTGCGATGTCAGTTTTTACCAATAAGTGCTGTCCTAGAAGATATGATATTATTTACCTTGACTTTGAGAACAATTTGATAAGGTCTCACATAAGAGGCTGGACTTAAAACTAAAAGAAGTGGGAGTTCAGGGTGTAGTGTGTCAATGGTTGTAGAACAGGCAAAAACACAGAAAGCAAAGGGTGATGGTGCAAGAAACCTTATCAAAATTGGGTTAAGTCAAGAGTGGTGTCCCTCATATATGATTTGGATAGGAATATAAATAACAAGCTGGTTAAGTTGGCAGAGGATACCAAGCATGGAAGATAATCAAGAATCTGTTGAATCATTATAGATGTACTTGGATAGCATATAGGCTTGGGCAAGTTTGTGGCAAATGAAATTTAAAGTGGGTAAATGTAAAGTATTACACATAGGAAATACAAATGTTACATTTGATTACACAATGGAAGGTATAAAAATTGAAATTCCTTATGAGAAGGACTAACAGACAGTGTTCATGACTCATTAAGAATGCTAACAGAATGTTACGTTACATAGCACAAAGAGTAGAGTACAAGTCAAAGAAGGTCATGGTCAAGCTTTACCAAGCACTAGTAAGGCCTCATCTGGACTACTGTGTGCAGTTTTGGTCTTCTATGTCTTTTTTGTAGCCTGAAGTGCTGGGGAAAAATCCAGAGAAGGGTGACTAGGCTGATTCCAGGACTACAGAAAATGAGTTATGAGGAGTGGATAGAGAAAACAAGAACATGGGAACATAGTTGGAAAAATGATAATGGTAAATTTCACACAAACGTTAGGAAGTTTTCCTTCACGTTGGGAACCACAGATACATGAAATAAGTTATTAAGTAGTGTAGTAGATTAGGGGACTAATAGGACTGGCAAGCTTTGTGGGGCAGATCGGTCTGTTCTCGTCAAATCTTTCTAATGTTCAAAAGTTTGCACTCTCTGCATTGGTGTTTCTCTTCTCTCTCTATATTTACCCGTCTCTTCCATCGCTGTGTTCATTATAATATATTTTGATTCCAAAAAAGGAATGCACCCAGGTTACCCGTAGCTTGCATTACTTCCTTGAAACCTGGAGATCAATAGTTGTAAACCGAGGATGGACTGGGCAGTGATGACACATTGCAACAAGAGGATGGTGCAAACAGTGACTTGTGTTTTATTTTCAATACAAACAAATCCATAAAGTGCAGTGCAGTTCAATCCATTAAAATAATTATCTTCCAAAAAAAAAAAAAAAAAAAAGGTTAAAATCCATTAAATAAATAATCCAAACTGTTAAAATTTGAAGGTGAGAAAACTGTCAGGATCTATCCCACCACAAGCTTCTATGCCTCCTTCTAATCCATGTCCCTGCTGCTGACCCATATAGTCTGCTTAACAAAAGGGCACACCTTCCAAGATTAACCAACCTTAAACTGGCTCATGTCCTCATGGCCATCCCTCAGTGTCTCTGTGTACCCTGCAAGCCCTGCTCCCTTCTCCCACCGCTATCCCATGGCATCTATGGGAACCACAGAACAGTAGGTCGCTACTGCTACTCTGAATGCTAAGCAGGAGTGACACTGCACCCAGGGCATTGTTCCCAAACATTTGCTTCCTCGCTGCCATGCCAGCTCTGCCTCAATCCCGACTCCTCTTTTCTTCAGATTTAACCTCCACAATTTCTTTTTCATTCTTTTCACAATTTCTTTATTTTCAGGGTCCTTTTATACCTCTGTGGGTGCAGTGTCCTAATTATGAACGCGGGTGTCAATGTGGAACAGCTAACATAATCAAGCAGTCAGCTTGCCTCCACACCGATCACCCTGTGACTGCCCAACTGCATGCTCCCACAGGGCCAAAGACGCACTGTTTTTATTTATAGTGCATCACCACTTGCCTATGATATTTTTTTCAGTAATGTGTGTTTACTATAATCATATAAGCCACACAGTTTGTCCAGCAAAATTACATTTCATTATTATAAATTTATTTAGCCATATATCTGCTAATTACTAAATCCTGTTATGAATTATTGAGATCTATACCATATTCTTTCCCATCAATAAGAGTTTCTATCACTATTACTTATACTTCATATCACAGTTCATTAAGTATTGATTTTTTGCAGTGATTAAAGAACTTAAAGTCTGATAATGATTACCTTTTCATTGAAATTCTCTTCAGCGATGAACTGTGCTCCATTAAGAGAAAGTAATGATTTGATTTCCTAAACCAAAATATGAAGTGAAAAATCACATTAAACCACATAAATAAAACTGTACTTTTCTAACATATAGAAAAATAGAAAAAAAAACTGTCAACGTTTATTTATATTGTTTAAGCATTGCACAGGACATTCAGTTAGAAAGTGCATTGTGTATTACATTAAAAACTGAATTATGAACATATACAAGCAGCTTTACACATTTAACATACATGACATGGATGCTAGAACATCATTTTTATTTAGACCAAATTTGAAATTCTACCAACAGATGACATTGTTCTGGCAACAGTGGTGTGCCTACAGTCTCTATATATCCATTTGAGTACACTCAAGGAACAATCTTCACAAGTGCTACTGCCTCCAAAACAGGTTACATGCAGGATTTTGATAAATTTGTTTTAAATGGCATTTAAAAAGGTCTGATTTCTCTCTTCCTTCACTTTGCGCAAAACAGGCCAGAAAGACAGAGATGGCAATGATTTTTAATGAGCTTTATAGGTTTAAATTACAGAATACAGTGAAGGCAAAATTATAAAAGGAATTCAAAAGATGTTATTTTAAAAGCAGAAAATTAAAATATAAAATAAATTAACATCAAAATAAATAAAAAACAGATATACCATTCAGTATTCTAAATACCTTAAAAATTCTAGAACAATGTTTGACAACTCCCTCTATGATAAAAAATATTTTTATAGTAATAATTCATTTATATCAATTACCTAGTATTGATTATTATTTTTCTGCATATATCATCTAAGCTACTCTGCATAGACCAGCACTGAGATAATCCTTTTAACTGTTATGTATTTTTTTCAACCTATGTGCAACCTTTGATAGTCATATCATGTAATATAACCTCAAACCTACTTAATCCAATTCAATCATAGGGGATAGTCCCCCACCCTGGCTGCAATAAGCACAAGGCAGCAAATCTTTAAGACAACAGTGCACCCTTTTTCTAATTTATACTTCCTTCAGAGTAACTTGCAATGTCACAAAGCATGCATCATCTCAAACTGGTTTCACAAACAGAATAGTGAAATGTGTGGGCAAGTAATCAGCCACAAATGCATCACAGTATCAAGTAAGCACAGACCATAAACCCAATCGATTATTTACAAACCAAAGGAGGACAAAAAAACTGCTGTAAAACTAGAAACGCTTACGCAAGTATTCCTGCAAGTGGGGTGGCTGCTCTACTTGACTACCACCAAAGTACAGTACCACACATTTTGTTTTCTCTCTCTCTCTCTCTCACACACACACACCTTTTCTTTTACCCTCCATCTAATACAAAACCTTGAACCCTTTTTCCTGCCACTTCGCCTATCTTAAGTTGCCTTCTGGAATGACACACCGCCCCTTTGAGTTACAAATCTGCTAAATACTGAAGTCACTTTCAGTTTGACTTTATTTTTGGCATAGCACTCTTCACTGAGTGCAGGCTCAGAGAGCTGCAGTGTAACAAGTTCACAGGTAAATGCAATTACAGACTTTACAATAAATTACATGAGAAACTAAATGCACACAAAGAAAAAGATTACTTCAAAAAACACAGAAAAACAAAGTAGTTTGAAACTGATCAACATTAATATGGAACCTAACAATATCTGCCCATTTATTCATTGTTAACTATGTCCAGTTAATTTTGAGATCAAGGGCAGCCCTTGTTTTGCTACATGAACACCAGGAAAGAAATTCCAAAGAGGAAGCTGGTCTTCCTACATACCATACCAGGAATTTCACAAGCACTTAAAAAAAAAACAGGTCTTCTCTGGCCTCCATGCTGCTCAATCCCTAAAACAGGCAGCATAATTTCTCTGTATCAGATCACAGAACATGGACTAAAAAGTAGTGCCCAGGAAAGAAAAGAATGGCCACAAACAAAATGTCCTTTACTTTATACTAACCCAACCTCCTTAGCTTGTGACACTGTGCTGCCACATGTCAGTATGAATATCTTTGGGCCACTGTCTGTCTCCTATACAGTACTGCAATTCATCACCCTTTGTTGGAACTTCTAGCACCATTCTTCAACCTCTTAATTTTCTAATAGGGTAATGTTTAACTGTTTATAACATGTTTTTGTCTCATATTTATAGCATAAACATTTAACACTAATAAAAACAAACAAAAAAATGTATGTAATTCTTTACTTTTATGTTATGATAATAAGCACCAGCTACTCAATGCTCAGAACTGGATATGCAGATCAGAAAACAGATGGATTTGCTTTTACCTAACCGTAGTATACACTTGGTAATTATTAGGTCATCCATCCATCCATCCATTATCCAACCCGCTATTAGGTCAGTGGTTTCCAAACACAGCCTGTGGGTGCAGATTTTTGTTCCAACCAGATTCACAATCAGTGATAACAAGTGATCTCATTTAATTAGCTGGTCTCTCTCTCATTGATTGGGCATTCAGAAAAGCACAACAGTATGATTTTTACATTTAGAAGACTTTTAGAAATATTCTATTTCAGTTACTTAAATGTTTAACTCTCTTTTGTTGTTTTCCTGTTATTTTGTCTTTTTTTCTGTATAGCTTACTTATTTCATTGTATCCTAATAATGAAAATTAAAAACAAAATGAGTAGACAACCAGGCAAAAAAAAACAATGTGAAAAGCTGCAACTACTTCAACATTAGAGCCACTTATTAGCAAATAATGTATTAAATAACTAGAAAACCTGTAAAAGCAGAATGAAAATCATATCTCTTGATTGTAAAAAAAAAAAAAGGGAGACAAGACGTGATCTTCTCGGAAGACAATTTGACATACCGTGAGAGACACTTTAACATCCCGCAAGACAAGGCAGTGAGACAACATTTAAAACAATTCACGGACATCTAACCAAGCAGATGTTGGAATGTTTTTGGCAGACATGCTTCATGTGCTCCCAGGCTCTTAAAACAACAACAAGCAGAACACGCAGCTTGCCCACAGCAGCAAGCCAGCTACTCCTTAGCATACATTTAAGCAGCAGAGACGCGAAGTGGCAAAAAGACAGCTGCTGTATAGGCCAGCAGCAGCAACAAGCCAGCAGATGATCCAAATGTTTCTCCTTAGCGTGTGTTCAGCCGCCCCCCCTTCACAACGCGAGCAGTGGTGTATGTCCTGCAAGAAAGATTTAACCACACCTGGGGCTGGAAATAAAGGATAAGTACAGTATTGTTTTTACAAAAAAGTTTTAAAGTAAAAGTGAAAATAATGCATATGTAACAATTTCCATGAAAATAATCTCTTTAAATTGTATATCCAGTAAACCAAACCCAGGGGTGGGCGAGCGAAGCGAGCTGGGGGCAGAGCCCCCTAGTAAGTTAAAAAAAAAAAACCAAAAAAACACTACATTATCCTCATATAACTGCATAGTACATTTTAAAATAAATTTATGAAATTTACATTTGTAATTTGTTCACTGACTGTAAAATAAAAGCTCACTTAATTAGGTTAGGAGTCCAATTAAAAACAGACGTTGGTTAAAACAAAAACCTGCAGCCACAGTGGGTCCCCAAGACTGATTTTGGGAACCACTGTATTGTGCAATTTTTAAACTTTATAATAGTAAATAAAATTCACAAACTCTATTAACAAGTGTCATGTTTATTAGGCAAGACATTTATATTTTATCATTGACTAATGTAATACATAACTGATCCACCCTTAAGTACATGCAGTACTTAAGAGTGGAACTGGTAATGCTTAGACAAGGGACATTTTACATAATATGTTAAACCATAGTTTCTTAAACTAATGGGTCACGGTTTGCTTGACTGTGGATTATGCAGAGTCTTGCTTAACCATGGTATTCCATAAGAAAGGGTCACATATGGCTTGCAAAGTGTCACACAATGGGTTACCGTGGGCAGTTTAAGCAATCCCCTCCAAATCCCCACCCCACAGTGACTGTCAGTGGCAATTCTCCAAAAGGGACATCCTGAGATCAGTATGTTGGCAGCGACACTCCAAGGGGAACTGGGATGACTGTCAACAGCGATTTTGGGTCTTTAAGACACTAAGAAGGGCGGCCACGAGAAAAAAAAAATTTAAGGAAAAACAATGTTTTACATGACAAACTTGGTATTTTTCAAGTCCATGTTATTTTTTTCACAATCATGGTATATATTAGTTTATCACATGAAATTTGTTCTAAAGTGACACATTTTATACATTTTCAAAAATAACTAAACTGCTTTTGCACTGTATAATGGAGCTTATGGATACCTGGGTCCCATTATAAGGAAATCCCTTAAAACTTCCTGAATATGTCCATTTTTTTCAAGCCAAAAATGTTATTGAGTCATGATCCACATCTTGGGACAACACACATACTTCAAAACAGTGTATACATGTTGTTTTAACAAAGTAAAAAGCAAAAAGCAAACCATTGTTGTGAGATTCAGCGTTGTAAAAGGAGACTAGCTGTGCATTTCACTTCACCAACTACTCTGTTCATTTTCCTCTGATTCAGCCACAAGGCTGTGGGATCACCTCAAAAAGTCATCACCAAGCTCCTTTATTGAATATTGATGTCCAATCTCTGTTCTGTAGACAGCTAACCAATAATAAACTTAGAAAGACACACTTACAATTGCTTATATTTCTTCCATATACAGAAGCTTATTTATTTTTTCACAAAGATATTGCCTGCTGCCACTGGATTAATAATGCACGCATGTGATTCACCAGGAGAGAATATTGAGCTTGTGTGTGGCATGCAGAAACTAAAGAGATGTAATAGACATCCATTCATCCATTTTCTTAACCCACTTATAAAGGGCAGGGTTTTGGAGCAGCTGGAGCCTCACTTATCTTTGGGTGCCAGGCAGGAAAAACACTTCAAGTGGACACCAGGGGGGTATTTTTCGTACGTGGATTACTCGTTTAGCCGGATGTAATTGTTGACGATTTGGCCTGATCCTGGATCTGTCGGTTTTTTGAAACTCTTGCTGGAAGTGTTGTCATAGCAACACATCCAAATCCGCAAACCTGCTCGGAGCAGGTTTGTTCTGCGTAAACAAGGATTAGTTTACACACGTGATCAGTGACCGTGAGTGGAAGTCATCCAGTCAGGGCTTCGCCGTTCATGAATGAGCGACCAATTGATATTGATGTGCAAATTATAGGAAGAGAATTTCATATAAAGAGGGTTTTGCGCGATCGGTAAGATCCTTTATTGCCCCCGGAGGAAATTCTGTACGAAAGATACCACTTTAGCCAAGGGGGAATATTGTACCTCAAAGATTTATTAGCTCCGTATATTCGAAGTCAAACTCGGCGAAGTCGGGCTCTCACAACCACACAGACAGTAGGCATTGCTTTGAGGTTTCTTGCAAGCGGCACTTTTTTTATATACTGTAGGCGATGCGGAACAGCGATCGAAAAGTGCAGTTTTCCAGGCAATTCGTAAAGTCTGTTTGGCTCTGAAACATTTCCTTCAGGTTTTCATTGTGTTTCCTGGACACCTGCGTGTGCAGACAATAAAAGAGGCGTTTCATGCCATTGCAGGTAGGTAATACACAGGTAAAAACACCCACAGTTCCACGAAGAATCCCACAATCAGCCTAACATTCTCATTACCAGGATTTCCAAATGTGATTGGGGCACATGGGACTGATCAGAGTGGAGTTTGATCAAACATTATTTGGAAAGTGTACCTCTCCTCCTGATGAATAATCAGACACAGTGTCTTCATCAAATATTTGACCTTAGTTAATATCTCGTTGGTCAGACACAGGTTCAAAGGATATGACATTCCCTGCAACTGACCCAACGAAAAAGAGGGCTATATGGAACATATCTATAGCACACATGGAGGACAAATATGCAATGACCATCCTTTACCTGAAATTAAGTGACCACTGCATCCTGCCACTGGTTCTGAGGAGGAGCTTCCCCCTGGAATGCCCTCAGAAACAGGGCGATGGGCATTTTGCTGGAGAGCCAACTCTTCTGCAGGGGTTAGGTCTGGACCGCGTGGACCTCCACCTGTTTTTTGCTTGTCTGCCTCCTTATTAGCTTTAAAATTAATGTTTTTTATATTATATATGATTCTTTATGTCAACAATTCTTTAAATAGTTATATACCAATATTTACCAGTTTGAAGTATATTCTTGTACTTCACTTTAACCTGTTCCCATGTTCTCCTTGTGCTCACATTTGATCTGGAATTATGACATATTAAATAATAATTAATCTGACACATAGGAAATGAAACGTTGCATTCACTAAGTACAATGTACACTACTTAGCGTTTAATTTTTTTGGCCACTTTTTGCCAGCCGTCTTTTCTGGTCTGGGCTGCTTTTGCAGTGTTACCGCTTGTGCATATTAAATCTTGAAATTCTTCGTGTCCTTCGAATAAAAGGTCTTGCGCCGCGTGTGTGAAAAAAAATGCGCCCGTTCTTTCGTCATTTTGTTACAGCCTATCAAAGACTTGCTGATCATGTTTTCTAGACTCAATATATATGGGCTTTTCACTCAGCGCGGGCACGCGCATTCATCTCGTATGATTAGATCCAGCTCGACTAATCTAATACACATCTGCGTTTGAAAAACCGACTTATCTGGATTAGTTTCACTGGCATTAACTCATTCAAGATGAGGCACCTGATCTCGGATGGTTTAAGCGACGTACGAAAAATACCCCCCAGTTCACTACAAGGTAGATGTGGTGTAGCAGGTCTACAGCTCACGTCAAAAAGGCCACTTTTTACATAAATAATCGCCGCCTTCATGGCTTAGAAAGGGGGTGTGGTAGTGTGGCGGATCGGTTGCCGGTGAATTCGTCATGCGGGCGATCCTAGCTTAAAGTGCACAGGTGAGGAGTTGTCCGCATCCGTAATTGTTCTCGGGAGCTGCTAATTGCCACATCTTATCCACGTCCCCGTAATAAATAGAAGTGTGAGGTGGCTAGCAGAGGAGAAGAAGAAAAGACGGACGGAGGTTAAGGTGGCAGGAGAAGAAGGCAGGAAGCTGGGAGAGGATAGCCGTGCGAGAGAGCGAGCGAGCAATCACATGCATGCGTGCAGGCTCACAGGCAGCTGGACAGTGAGCCCTAGCAGGGTGTTTGGCCGACACCTAGGGCAGTCTATTGTGGTCGCTCCCACTGAGCATTTTGAAGAGCGGGAGTGACCAGAAGAAGAATGGCTCACCGCAGGAGTCAGGAGGTGGATTCCCCAGCGTGAGCATCCTGGCCATTGGGGGAACCCAAGTCTCGGTCTGGGGAGATCTGAACCGAACCCAGAGACCGGGAAGCCTCCAGATCAGAAGGCAGAGCAGGTCAGCTGCAGGTAGGGTGGCTCCCCTGGTGCATAGCCTGGATGGGAGAAGCAGGGGAGTCACCAGTAGAAGAAAGACACTGGGCTTTATTTTTTAAAAGGGACAGGTTCCACCCATTGTTTTAACCTCGTTGTTTTATGTAAAGATTTTTATCTAATGGATTTTAAACTCTATGATTTCACCTCTGATTTTATGGATTATTTATTTAATGACTGATTTGTGAAGCACTGCACTTTGTTTTTGTTTGTTGATTATCAATAAAAGCACTTTGCACTTTTTGCACCATCCCCTTGCTATGTTGTGCCTCACTGCCTAAGCTCATCGGTGACATTACCGACAGTGTCGGGTTCAGAGCTCCCAGAAGCTGAATGGGAGCATGGAGGGAACCCGCATTGTCACAGGTGAACACACACACACTCATAAGACAATTTAGTAACACACACAAGTTTAAGCAGGTTCAAGCTTAGTAAGTTCAGCACGGATATTTTGGTGCAGGCAGAGCTGTCATGCCTATCTCATAGTGCCAGGATATGCATGGAGTCTGCACATTCAACCCATGTATTTGCAAACTTATTGGTAACAGTAAGTGTCAGTGAAATTACTCTCTCAGAAACATTGTCCTCGGTTCTTAATTGACATATCCTCAGCAAGAGCAATTCAGCATACATAAAAAAAAAAAAAATCAATAGTTGGTTTGTGGCACTTAAATCTGCTCTATCACACACTCCGCCTACATTCTGAATATTTTCTTTTATTGTGCAAGCACAGAACACATCACAGAAACTAGGATGGTGCAGGTGGCTTGGTTCTTTCAAAAATCTAAGACTTTTATTAAAAATACAACGCAGTGTAATCGGGTCAGTTAAAGATTTATTCTTATTTGTACAAAGTACAATCAAACTCTCTTTTAGTGTTCTTTTCACTATACTGTCACTTGCTGTGAATCTTGCTCTGTAAGCTATGTAAAATAACAACAGAGAATGTAATGAGTGAAATGTCAGCTCCGATTATGAAAAAAAAAAATAATCATGTCATTTGAACTTCTACCTCTCTTGTGTTTTTACAAGCCACAGTAGAATATAAACACTGAAGAGCAGAAGCAAAAGTAGGATAATAATCGGAGTATAACTTGGTGCTGGGGGCTTTTCAGGTTGTTATTAACTCCATCCATGATAAGCAAACAGGAAATGTATTCTTAACACAAATAGCTCCCAGACTCTGTGATAAAATAATTATTTTTAGTTTCCTTTCTTTATCACAAGGATGCCACATTAGTACAGAAAGCATGTTTTCTTTGGTAAAACACTTTGCTACTTCAAATTAAGTGTATCTGGTAACTTTTAAGTCTTTTTCATTCACCTATTGACCACTGTACCCTTCGGCCCCATTATAAGCTGGAACAACAGAGAAGGACTTTTTTTTCTTTTTTAAATTTCTAACAAAATTTAAACACTTTACAACAAACCTTTACATGGCAAATAATTATGTATCATGATTGTGAAGAAATAACTGACTTCAAATATACTAAATGCATCCTTAAGTGTGAAATTTGCTCTTGGGTCACAGATATCATATATGGGAAAGGTGCTATGTACGTGTGTACACGTGTATGTGTGTGTGGGTGTGTGTGTGTATTATGTACTATTATTATTATTATACATGTTGGAACAACTCTGTCCCTTTTAATTTCTACTATTAATTACAAATACTGCAGAATATGCCAAAAAAGCTGTGAAGAAAACGAAAACAGCAGCTTATGGCTGCCTCCTTTCTTTTTGCAATCCTAACCCATGGCCACTCTGTTCACGCTGGAGGGACTCTGTTCTGATATCTGTTCATGGCACCATTAACAACACGAATATAACAAACATCTGAACTTACATACTTGATCACCTATGTTACGTACTGAAGAAAATAAATTTTAAAATGCCAATCAGAAATCTTCTGAATAGTCTTACATTTTTGAATTGTAAATGGACCACAGCATAAATAAGAAAAACATGAACAGACAAAAGCAACGTTTAAAGCTTCCCAGCAAACACTTAAATGTCATATTGATCAAACGACAAGCTCTTGTTTCCTGATATTAGTTATGCATACAAACTAATCTGTAATGCTGCTCAGAAACATCAAATAAAAACAAATTGAAATTAATATCACTGTTGATTTTACATAACTTCATATTACACAAATCAAAAAAGAACTTTTATGTGACAACAACTTCAAATTAAGTTGCTTATGTTTTGAACAGACTGCAATCTCTCTCTGGAACAGCTTAGTAACACAGTCAACCTCTTAAAGTCAGAGACATTTACTGAACATTCGGAGACTTCGCTATATACCAAAAAATCTTTACATACCGGGAGTCTGAATTCAATGTGCTCCTGTGCCAAATGCAACAAATACCTTTTACACGCTTGCTTACAGGGCAGCGCCATGTCTTCAGGCGCCACCTCAAATAAATTCCGACGGGATACATCATCATCTGACTCGTGTAGATCCGGGGGGGGGGGGGGGGGGGAATGGGTGTAATTCCACAAAGCGCACTTAGGAAATCGAAATTTAGTTCAGTACACCTCGTTTTCCAATCTAGGCTATATAGGTTCCACGAACACAAAATGTTTCCAGTTAACTCAAGACGGGGCTTAAGCAATCCACGATTATGCGCGTTCTCGTGACATTTAAGCAGTCCAGAAAACAGATCGCCGATAACATCAGTCAGGACTTAAATCGCGCAAAGGAGAGTGCACTATCGGTAGATTGAGTACTTGTGACTTTAAATGTAAAACTGATGAAAGGAATAATGTTTTGTGTGACACCTTGGAAAAGCTTAGAATATTAAGCAATAGAACAGAAAAACATGAAACGGGAGAAGTGGTGGTCTTTTCAGCAGTTGATCTAGAATTTGACATATAATAAAACAAAAATCCGTCTGCTATTGAGAGGCTGTAAGACAATCTACAGTATAGCATACCGACGCCTACGTACTGTATATTACTGTAGTCATTTCCAACCCGCTATATTCTAACACAGGGTCACGAGGGTCTGCTGGAGCCAATCCCAGCCAACACAGTGTGCAAGGCAGGAACAAACCCCGGGCAGGGCGCCAGTCCACAGCAGGGCACACACACCAAGCACACACTAGGGACAGTTTAGGATCGCCAATGCACCTAACCTGCATGTCTTACGGTTCTGAATTTGTGCATTGCTTAATGACACATTAAAGGCATTACAGTATTCACATAAAAATGTTAACATATTAGTTTGAGGACGTCATACTTTAAACACTTAAAAGAAGTAATTCAGTAGCACTATGAAGCGCATTTAGCAGCAGTTACTAGAATATACCTGGAGGTGGGGCTCGATGGCGAGCGCCTGGTGGCCGGGCCTGCACCCATGGGGCTCGGCCGGGTACAGCCCGAAGAAGCAACTTGGGTCCCCCTTCCCATGGGCTCACCACCTATGGCAGGGGCCAAAGAGGTCGGGTGCAGTGTGAGTTGGGTGGTGGCCGAAGTCAGGGACCTTGGCGGTCCAATCCTCAGCTACAGAAGCTGGCTCTTGGGACGTGGAATGTCACCTCTCTGAATGGGAAGGAGCCTGAGCTTGTGCGCGAGGTTGAGAGGTTCTGGCTAGATATAGTCAGGCTCACCTCGACACACAGCTTGGACTCTGGAACCAATCTCCTTGAGAGGGGCTGGACTCTCTACCACTCTGGAGTTGCCCCCGGTGAGAGGCGCCGAGCGGGTGTGGGCATACTTATTGCCCCCCGACTTGGAGCCTGTTCATTGGGGTTCACCCTGGTGGATGAGAGGGTAACCTCCCACCGCCTTCAGGTGGGGGGACGGGTCCTAACTGTTGTTTGTGCGTATGAGCTGAACAGCAGTTTGTAGTACCCACCCTTTTTGGAGTCCCTGGAGGAGGTGCTAGAGGACCTTCTACCTTCTGGGGACTCCCTCGTACTGCTGGGAGACTTCAGTGCTCACATGGGTAATGACAGTGAGACCTGGAAGGGCGTGATTGGGAGGAATGGCCCTCCCGATCTGAAGCCGAGCGGTGTTTTGTTATTGGGCTTCTGTGCTCATCACGGATTGTCCATAACGAACACCATGTTCAAGTATAAGGGTGTTCATATGTGCACTTGGCACCAGGACACCCTAGGCCTCAGTTCGATGATCGACTTTGTGGTCGTGTCATCGGACTTGCGGCCACATGACTTGGAAACTTGGGTGAAGAGAGGGGCGGAGCTGTCAACTGATCACCACCTGGTGGTGAGTTGGCTTCGATGGTGGGGGAGGATGCCGGTCAGGCGTGGTAGGCCCAAACGTGTTGTGAGGGTCTGCTGGGAACATCTGGCAGAGTCCCCTGTCAGAAGTAGCTTCAACTCTCACCTCTGGCAGAACTTCGACCACGTCCTGAGGGAGGTGGAGGACATTGAGTCCGAATGGGCCATGTTCCGTGCCTCTATTATTGAGGCAGCTGACCGGAGCTGTGGCCATAAAGTGGTCGGTGCCTGTTGTGGTGGCAATCCCCGAACCCGTTGGTGGACCTTGTCAAGCTGAAGGAGTCCTACAGGACCCTTTTGTCCTGTGGGACTCTGGAGGCAGCTAATA
This sequence comes from Erpetoichthys calabaricus, assembly GCF_900747795.2. Classification (NCBI taxonomy): domain Eukaryota; kingdom Metazoa; phylum Chordata; class Cladistia; order Polypteriformes; family Polypteridae; genus Erpetoichthys; species Erpetoichthys calabaricus. The sequence goes on from NC_041396.2 coordinate 203,667,032, forward strand.
GGTACTGGCAGGCCAAGCGGAATGTGGCTTCGGTAGTTGCTGAGACAAAAACTCGGGTGTGGGAGGAGTTTGGGGAGGCCATGGAGAACGACTTTCGGATGGCTTCGAGGAGATTCTGGTCCACCATCTGGCGTCTCAGGAGGGGGAAGCAGTGCAGTGTCAACATTGTATATGGTGGGGATGGTGCGCTGCTGACCTCGACTCGGGACGTTGTGGGTCGGTGGGGGGAGTACTTCGAAGACCTCCTCAATCCCACTAACATGCCTTCCAACAAGGAAGCAGAGCCTGGGGACTCAGTGGTGGGCTCCCCCATCTCTGGGACTAAGGTCACCAAGGTGGTCAAAAAACTTCTTGGTGGCAGGCCCCGGGGGTGGATGAGATACGCCCAGAGTTCCTCAAGGTTCTGGATGTTGTAGGACTGTCTTGATTGACACGCCTCTGCAATATCGCATGGACATCGGGGACAGTGCCTCTGGATTGGCAGACCAGGTTGGTGGTCCCCCTCTTTAAGAAGGGGGATCGGAGGGTGTGTTCCAACTACAGAGGGATCACACTCCTCTGCCTCCCTGGAAAAGTCTATTCGGGGGTCCTGGAGAGGAGGGTCCATCAGATAGTCGAACCTTGGATTCAGGAGGAACAGTGTGGTTTTCATCCTGGTCACAGAACAGTGAACCAGCTCTCCACCCTTAGCAGGGTCCTGGAGGGTGCATGGGAGTTCACTCAACCAGTCTACATTTGTTTTGTGGACTTGGAAAAGGCGTTCGACTGTGTCCCTCGGGGAATCCTGTGGGGGGTGCTCCGGGAGTATGGGGTACCGGACCCCCGATAAGGGCTGGTCGGTCTCTGTACGATCGATGTCAGAGTTTGGTCTGCATTGCCGGCAGTGAGAGTTGGACTCCGCCAGGGCTGCCCTTTGTCACCGATTCTGTTCATAACTTTTATGGACAGAATTTCTAGGCGCAGCCAGGGCGTTGAGGGGGTCCGGTTTGGTGGACTCAGGATTAGGTCACTGCTTTTTGCAGATGATGTTGTCCTGTTTGCTTCATCAGGCTGTGATCTTCAGCTGTCTCTGGATCGGTTCGCAGCTGTGTGAAGCGGCTGGGATGGGAATCAGCACCTCCAAATCCGAGACCATGGTTCTCAGCCGGAAAAGGGTGGAGTGCCCTCTTAGGGTTGGGGGCGAGATCCTGCCCCAAGTGCAGGAGTTCAAGTATCTCGGGTCTTGTTCAAGAGTGAGGGAAGAATGGAGAGATCGACAGGCGGATTGGTGCGGCATCCGCAGTGATGCGGGCTCTGCATCGGTCTGTTGTATTGAAAAAGGAGCTGAGCCGCAAGGCAAAGCTCTCAATTTACCAGTCGATCTACGTTCCTACCCTTACCTATGGTCATGAGCGATGGGTAGTGACCGAAAGAACGAAATCGCGAATACAAGCGGCTGAAATGAGTTTCCTCCGAAGCGGCTGAAATGAGTTTCCTCCGCAGGGTGTCTGGGCTTTCCCTTAAAGATAGGGTGAGAAGCTCAGTCATCCGGGAGGCGCTCAGAGTAGAGCCGCTGCTCCTCCGCATCGAGAGAAGTCAGATGAGGTGGCTTGGGCATCTGATCAGGATGCCTCCTGGACGCCTCCCTGGTGAGGTGTTCCGGGCACGCCTAACCGGGGAAAACCCAGGACAAGCTGGAGGAACAATGTCTCCCGGCTGGCCTGGGAACGCCTCGGGATTCCCCCGGAAGAGCTAGAAGAAGTGCCCGGGGAGAGCGAAGTCTGGGTATCTCTGCTCAAGCTGCTGCCCCCGCGACCCGATCTCGGATAAGCTGAAGAGGATGGATGGATAGATACTAGAACATTCAGTACTATAACTAATATATAATAACTAATTTATAGCTATAACTAATACTATAACTAATATATCAGTTACAAGAATATACAGTACATGAATATACAGTATATGTAAATGTATATCGCCTATTTAGCAACCAAAAATAAAACTGCCGCTTCTGCCATTGGTGCGATGATCCACTCAGGCTGAAGGGGCTTGCCCTCTTCAGAATGTTAAATTGGACACTGTCATACACGTAAATGTTATTTACTGACCTGTGCATTGATGCTACTGAATGATTTCTGTATTACCTACTCAGTGTTAGCTCGGCGGTGTCGTTATTCGCACAGTAGTGCAATATATTGCCTTTGACGTTTGGGGAACTTTACCTGGTATCACTGACAGATTCACAAAAAATCAAATTAATGCTAATGCTAACAATGTGCACACAAGTAAGGCATTTGCTAAGGCGAGTTTATATTTTTTTTCTTGCAATTCCATTGTCAGGAAATGCCGAAACTTCTGTGCCAACTTTTACCTACATGGTCGTTTCTAGGCATAGGCAAGCTCCTGGTATGCTATCTGGTGGTCTGGGCGCATTACTACAACCCTATGTAGAGATTCATATCTTTAATTTGTTCTGAAAAATTAGTCTGGACTGCACATGAACACAAGAAATGTTTATGGTGTGCGCCTCAGCAGCACCTGCACTGTCTGCACTATGCACAGCACAGTTTGTTGCCCAGAAACTGCCCAGGGCGACGCGACATTTTTTAAACAATACAGACCTACGAACATCGGCCCAAAAGTGAATGTCCGATTAGATTGTTTTATATTAATTTCGCATACTAGGGATGTTCGGTCTTAACGTCTGACGACCTACAGAGTCCAACAATAACACGAACAACAACAGCAATGATGATGATGATGCCAATAATAATAATCCTCAAACTGTATCATAGAAGAGACCGCCATTGTGAAATAAAATTAAACGATCAAAACGGTAACAGGATGGTAGCTCTTGAGTGAAATGGGAAAAGTTGTTTTAACCCAAACTATGATCATCTCCCAAATGGTCACACATTAAGATTTGTATTGAAACTAAGCAAATAAAATCCTCTGTTTCTACTAACCTTTTGTGAGATTCGCGCTGGGCACGTTAAAGCAGTTGTGCGTTTCATTGGATAGGTAGATTGTATTATTTGCTTAAACTAAATGGTAAATAAGAATTGATATTTAAAGATGAGCATTAGATTTTCAGTTTCACTGAATGTTGTCATTATGCTAAGTTTTCACTTTACTTTATTAATTTAAACAACATGTATATGTTACGGAAATGATTAGCCAAACAAAATTATATACATTGACACCATTATCAAAAGGTAGACGTTTAGCTGGTGGTTTAAACAGATAACTATATAAACAAACCTGTAGTTTTGCTAATAATTGTTTCTTTAATTCTCTTTAGAGAAACGTTAAAAGTAATAAATAAAGACTACTAATACAGCACGATTCCTACTTAATTTCTGAAATGGCACCCCTCAAGAGCGTATTTTTCAGAGACAGTCTTGTATACCGACGTTGCCATAAATCGCCATTTTCAAATTGTGAATTCGAGGTCATAAATATTTTACCAGGTCCCAATGTACAGGTCTGGCAGTGATGATTCTCAAAGCAATTGAGTGTGTGTTTGGGGTTCTTCATTTACAACGTCGCATAGGACAGCAAAAATCCTAGAACCGGCTCTGTTTACCAATTAGTTACAGGCTAACGGAGCTATTTGTTACGGGCTATATCCCCAGCAAGGGAAAGCAAAGGTGTGTACACGTGATGAGCCACAATTAGGGTGAAACACGAGCAGTGTACTCTTTATACGAGTATTATTTGGCAGGTACTCTATACATGCCGATGATCTGCTTCTCGCTACTGAGAGGGCGTGGCGGATGTTCGCTGACTGGCTTTCCAAGCACAAGCGTTGCCTGTTAGGTGACCACCCAATAATCAGATTGCAATTCAGACTTTGCGTATACAGTACAGTAGTATACATATACTGTATATAAAATTTATATGTATATGATCGATTCTTGATTTTGCAATAAGCAATCAAGCAGTGTTAGAATACAAATAAATTAGTAAACAAAAGACAAAGCGTCTATAAGGGCAGTGTAAACTGTTAACATTGAAGCATATTAAATCATTTAATTTTACCTAACTCAAAACTGACGGAACTGTTTCTTTTTTACACTTTAAAATCATTTCCTTTTTAGAAATGTGAATCAGGATATTTGAGTGACCTGCCCGCACAGATTTCAGGTATACGCGCAGGGGATTAACAAACATTTCAGCAGCACCAGAGACACACGTCGTATGTGGCAGGGCGTTCAGACAATTACAAACTACAAGCCCAACCCACACAGCAGCGATGGTGATGCCTCCCTGAACAACTTCTTCTCACGGTTTGAGGCGCAGAACAATGAGTCTTTGAGAAAAGCAACACCTCCCTCCACTAACCAGGTACTCTGTCTCTCCATAACTAACGTGAAGAGGACTCTATCCAGTGTCAATCCACACAAGGCTGCAGGACCTGACAACATACCTGGTCGTGTGCTCAAAGAATGTGCCAGTCAACTGGCTGATGTCCTCACAGACATCTTCAACACATCTCTGAGCCAGTCATCAGTCCCAACATGCTTCAAGTCGACCACCATCATACCAGTGCCGAAGAAGTCATCAGTGACATGCTTGAATGACTACCGACCAGTTCATAATGAAGTGCTTCGAAAGGTTAGTCATGTCACACATAAAGACTAATCTCCCTGCCTCCCTTGACCCTCTTCAGTTAGCATACCGCTCAAACAGGTCAACTGAGGATGCCATATGCTCTGCCCTTCACCTCTCCCTGACACATCTGGATAAAAAAGACACATATGTTAGGATGCTATTCATAGACTTTAGCTCCGCCTTCAACATAATCATCCCCCAAAAGCTGGTTGTAAAACTGAGCAGGTTGGGCCTGAACACGACCCTCTACAATTGGATCCTGGACTTCTTGACAGAGAGGCCCCAGTCAGTTTGGATGGGCTGCAACACTTCCAGCAACATTACACTGAGCACTGGAGCGCCGCATGGCTGCGTGCTTAGTCCACTGCTCTTCACCCTGCTGACTCACGACTGCACAGCCACGCACAACACCAACCACATCATAATACAACAGTGCTGGGACTGATAAGCAGGGATGATGAAACAGCATACAGAGATGAGGTGGAATGGTTGTCTGCATGGTGTGAAGACAACAATCTATCTCTCAATGTTGACAAGACAAAAGAGATAAACGTGGACTTCAGAAAATCACATCCTGCCCACATCTCACTCAGCATCAACGGCTTAGATGTGGAGAGTGTTAGGAATACCAAGTTCCTCTGTGTGCACATAATTGAGGAACTTATGTGGATGCATAACACCTAATCACTAAACAAGAAAGCCCAGCAGAGACTACACTTCCTGAGGTGACTGAAGCGAGCAAGTCTTCCTCCTTCCATCCTCACCATGTTCTACAGAGGTACCATTGAGAGTGTTCTGACCAGCTGCATCACTGTCTGGTATGGCAACTGCAACATATCCGACCGCAAGCGCCTGCAAAGGATAGTGAAGACAGCAGAGAACATTATTGGGGTGCCTCTCCCTTCACTACAGGACATATTTTACAAACACAGTATCCGCAAGGCCTGCAGCATTGTGCAGGACCCCTTACACCCCTCACACAGACTTTTCACACTTCTGCCATCCAAGAGAAGATACTGCAGCATCAAAGCCAGATCTGCCAGGCTGCAGGATAGTTTTACCTCCAAGCTGTTAGACTCCTTAACACCAGGCTGCCCCCTGGGACCTTCCACACGGCCTCAACCACCTCTAAAAACAGAACTTTTATACATGTGAGCCACTGTCCTGCAAAGATGAGTGTGCATGTAGAGAAGAACTGAAAATCTCATACTGACCTTTAAGTATTTTGACACTCTTGTTATCCTCCTGCTGTGAAACATTCTGACCTGTCATTGTTTACACATGTCTTAAACAACTATCATCATACACTGATAATTTCTGTATTATCTATATCTATTATTTATTTATTATATTACATATCTATTGACTATATTTATGTATCTAGATTGCAAATACCATACATTGCATCAATGTTCATATTGCTAACTACATGTCAATATTGCTGCTATTTCTTTGTCTTGTCTTTGCACAATGCCTTGTCTTGTTTGTGTTTAAATTTTAAATTTAAATTTTTAATTTATTATTTGCACGTCATGTTGTTACACTGTGGACCCTGAGCTTCGCAATTTCGTCTGTCTGTATACTTGTATATGGTTGAGATGACAATAAAGTTCACTTTGACTTTGACTTGTATACAATAGCTTAACAGTATTATGTAAAATGATTGGGTTGTGCCGAGTTCTAAGAACACAAGTCTGTCTAAAGTGCATTCCAAATAGAGCTGACCATTTTTTATTTGCATAATGATGTTGTATATGTCTAAAAAATTAATTCGCAATGCATGCCATATAGCAAATGTATTCAGTATATTTTATTTTTTTTAGTTCAGACTACATATGGTTTGAAGATGTAACTTTTTTACATTTTAGTATGCTATACTTATTTTAGCTGACAAATCTTTTATTAAGCAAATTTGCAAATGAGATTGAAATTAACATTATGGTACTTGAAAATAGTTGTGATAACGTGAGTATGAAACATCAAAATAATAAAGTTATTTTTCATATTTTTCACTCTCTTAAATAGTTTTGTAAACTTCCAATCTTTACATTCAGTAACATGAAAAATCTGAGGCAGCTAGTTAGTTGCCTTCAGTTTTTTGTGTTGTGGTAACATATTGAAAGTGAAGTTGCAAATGATGGGCAAGAGTTTAATGTTCTCCGGTAGTCCAGTTGTCTGCCCAGTTAATACTCCATGGGCTGTTTGTAGTCAGCTGAGGACATTCTTAAAAATAAAGGGGTCAGAGTAGCTCTTCAGAGCAATACCACAGGGGAACCATTTTTGGTACCCAAATGACCTATCCACATGAAGGTTTCAGAGATAACCTTCATTTATTTAGATCCATAACAGGCTCCATAGAGTAAATAACGATTAACAGATGGTAACTGACATGTAAAATACCAATGGGTCATGATTTTAAAAGGACTTTTGCTGCATACAATAATTAACACATGCTAAGTCCAGATTTTCTTTACTCTGTAGTTAGCTTACCATACAGTAAAGATTTCAGTTCTTTTTTCCAAAGCACAAATTGAACCAACTTCATAAACAAAGAACATGAACGAAATGGTGCTCAAGCAACAGTACCATGAGAAACTATTGACGATAAAATGCTATTAAAGAACCATTATTTTTAAGAGTGGAGGGTAAATAATGCATATATGTACCCTGATAAGAAGACAGTTTTAAACCTGGGTCATTACCAGCATACAACCCAGCGATTCTGCAAAGACTATTTTGTTAATACAAGGTTTCAATAAGCAGACATGTGGTACTGCCTAATTCCATAAATTAGAATGCTTTCTTTAAAGTCTGTTGTTAAACTTTTCATCTACTACCGCAACATATAGCCTACTTTTCAGCAGGGCACATAAGATTACACTATCAAACATTGACAAGTACTTAAAAAGGACGAAATAAAGCAAATTGCGTGCATTATGGATGATCCTATAATACAATGTAACATATGAGTCGTGCGTGTCAGCAAGAAACGATTCACATAACAGAAAGATGGACAGTTTCTTCAGTCCGAGGTAACTTGTTGTCATGATCCCGAAAAATCACCTTCACTGCTGTGCTTTCACGCCCTCCCTTTCAATTGTTGTTAACCTGCACTTATCCATCCATCCATTTTCCAACCCGCCGAATCCGAATACAGGGTCACGGGGGTCTGCTGGAGCTAATCCCAGCCAACACAGGGCACAAGGCAGGAACCAATCCTGGGCAGGGTGCCAACCCACCACAGTAACCTGCACTTAGTTTAGATAAAAGAGCACCTCATATGTGGGATTAGTTTTACGGAAGCGCACGACGTGTTCGGTAGAAACCGCTTAGTACGAGTATAATTATAAACAAGCCTCCTCTGGGGAGATAAAACAGTTGACACGAAATTACTTGCTGTAAGCCTCTTACCCTAAGCAGCTCTGCCCATGAGTCTCAGTTGTAGGCGGACTCTCTTCGCTGCCGGCCACTTGAACGGATCGGCCGACGCAACCTGCACTTATTTGGAATCGGCGCTCGTGTGGCTGCGGCATCGGGTAAGAGTATGACATTGGGTTTCCTTTTCTAATATGATCGCGGTGTTTTCATCATTGTATTTAATGCTAGAGTCATACTGTAATGTTAAAATTACATTATCGTCTTCGAAACCCAGTACGATTAAAAGCTTAACCAAAGTGTGTGTTATGTATGTCTTTGTGGACATTGGTTTGCGCTCCAAGATTTTGGTAAGGAAGAGGGCGTGTCGGTGGGCGTGTCGATTACAAATTGGGTGTTGTGATCTTGGGTGAGACTTTGGCCATAGAGTCCCAGGTCAGGCGTTTTCATTCCTGAATGCGAGGTTTTCAAACTACTGCGGAGACAAAAAAGGTACAAACTGCACTAATTGAGCTAGTTTTGTTAATACTGATTGTATTTTCTTCACTAGACAAAAAGATTTAATTAGCATATTCCCGCATGTTGTTGGATATCCCACGCCCCTTTCATGTTAAATATGAGAACTCGGATAAATTAACTCCTATTTCTCCGACCCCTTATTTCTGTATGGCTGTGATAATGTCGAGAACAAGAGACTGAGAGTGAGTTTGACGGTGAACTAATCAAACTTTCCTGACTGGCAGCCGTTTGTAAACTGTGTCGGTGTGATTTTAAGGGTTTAGTCTTGCTTGGGGCTTTAATGAATGGAAGTTTAGACTTGTGTTTTTTGCTAGTTGCAGGCAGTTGAGGGGTTTCCTGCCACTTATAATCTTGATTTGGAAGTGGGTCAGTATAATGGAACGTCTATAGTATATCGTACACGGTCTGATACGGTCTATGTGTCAAGACACTCTTAATGTAAAGTTCTTGAGTAACTATCAAGAAGTAATCATATTTATGCAGATTTTTACAAAGGCATATGTTTATTTAAATGTATTTGTTTGATTAGTTGACGACTGCGGCTTGGCCAGATATTCGTGTGTGTGCCTTGCTGGTTCCTGTCTTATGCCTATGTAACCAGGATAGGCTCCACTTTCCTACAACACCATAACTGTATGTACCATCTTCAAAAAAGTGATGGGCATTATTAAAGCAGACTGGGTTATTTCAACGTAACCCACGTATGGAGTTAAGGATATCGATTCTAAGAAAAAAGCACTACAGAAGCCTGGAAAAGTATGTGGAATTGGGCTATCAATCCTTTTTTATTTTTCAAACTTCTCTTTTCCCAGTTTCAGAGCCAATACCATCTGCCTCAAAGCAGAAATCAAATATGGACCAGAAGTTGTTGGAAGGCACAATAGCTTGAAATGTGAGCGAACACAAGAGAGTCCCATCTGTGGAGATACAACCCAATTCAGATTTGAACTTTGGCCCAAATATTTTGAGAAAGAATCATTCCCCACTACACTACTATTCCAAAAGAGTTGTGTAATTATAGATAAAAAATGGACCTAATGAGTTGCTGGCTGTTCCTGGTTCTCCCTGCGTGGTGTTTGCATGTTCTCTCCGTGTCCATGTGGGTTTCCTCCCATTGTCTAAAGACATGCAGGTTAGGTGAGTTGGCTGCACTAAATTGGCCCTGTCCAGGATTTGTTCCTTCCTTGCATCCAATCCAGTGCTAGCTGGGATAGGCTCCAGCACCCCTGTTACCATGGTCTAGATTAAATGGGTTAGAACATAACATGACTATTCTGTGTTCTTTTATATTATCTGTTTGTAGAGCCTTTTATGTAAAATTAGCACAGTCTATGTTTCATCCCATGCAATGAAATGCATTTACTGTATATAGATTATTGACACTAGTGTGGCCTGGTATTAGTGTATGTAAGTGCACCAGGAAATAGACTAGCATACTATCTAAGGTTGGTTTTCACATTGCAATAATTGCCATTTACCTTTTTTCTGGAAATAATGAAACCAGAATTTCTCACCATATCTGAACCCCAAATCAGCTCTTGTTCAGGGTCCTTCCATATGGAGTTTGCATTCTTTACATATTAGTATGGGTTTCCTCTACAGTTGAAATACTGTACATGCTATTAGCTTGAGTGATATCTCTAGATCTGCTAGGAATAAGTGACCTTGATATACTACACTGTATATACTCTAGTTTGTCAAGGTAGTTATGTTCTAATAAGCCTCCTATTTTACTTTTTTAGAAACCAGCCTTTGAACTTAAAAGAAAACAAAAAATGTCTTGATAACTTCATGCTAAAGGAGATTTACTTCAATGACGGTGTTTGCTGTTTGGTCCTGATAAATACAATGGAGAAAGAGGATAATACAGAGGGGGAGGACGATAGAATGTCTGCTGATTTCAGCACCGTTGAAGAGCTGAAACAGAGCTGGCAGAAGTGGGTTAATGATCGTGCGGCATATCAGGAACACAATCCTTTCAGCAACAATAGGGCGATGACAGTGCAATTTAAGAAAGAAGAAGAGGGTTATGGGAAACCCAGGGAAGGATCAGAAACGGAACGTAGAGGAATGGAAGCCCACACACATGTTGGAAAAGAAGTGGAGGAACTGTGCCAGATTATTGCCAGCATTGGAGAAACTGGAGAGGATGGAAAAATCAAGGTGACCTTTGGCAAACTCTTTGAGAAATATGTGAACATTTCTAATAAGCTGGTTGGAGTTTTGATGAGGGCCAGGAAGCATGGACGGATAGCCTTTGAAGGGGAGATGCTTTGGCAGAGAAGAGACGATCATGTGGTTATAACTTTGCTACAGTGAGGAGAAATGGAATGTCCACAATGGCCAAAGTAAAATGAAGTGGTGATGTCGGGACAAATAACAGAGAACAGCAAGATATGGCCTAGGAAGTAGTCTTTACAAAATAAAAAATATTGCCGGAGTGTTTGTACCAATGTGACATCATCTAAGTAAAGCAGCTCTAATTATCTTACATAATGAAGCTGAAGTAATTTGGCCAACACCTGGCTCCACTTTCAAAGTGTACTATAGGGACAGACTGTAAATATACACTACCACTCTCTCTTTAGTTGTTTTGTCACAAGGTATGTTTTGTGTTTATTTGAGCCACAGAGCTGGGGTTTAGAAGCAATCTTAAACAAATTCTAAAAAATGTTAATTTCACTTACCTGTAAGATTTACTTTGGGTGATTAGGAGGCCAGTGATTAATCAGATTCTTCTTGTTACCTTCATTTCAGTTCCTACACTCATGTTACACAAAGGCACACTTTTACAAATGCACTGTTAAATTCCCACCTAAATGGGATATCTCTTTTCTATTGTAGTAGATGCTGAAAGCAAGGAATCATTGGAGATTATTATGGGAGTGAATAGGGAAAAAACTATAACAGAGAATATTGTAACTTAATCCTAAAACACAATGGGCGGTTATTAATGAACAGTACCATGACCAGTGAACAACATCGCTGATCAGTCCATAAAAAAACAAAAAAGTGTGAATAGCATTGCCTTGTTAAGTATCATAAAAGGAAGAAATAATTTCTTTTATCAGATTTGGAAAGATAAAGATTTTAGGCAGTAGTGTAGCACTTGTAAACCTATCCTAAACATAGGCAGAGACAGCAAGGTTTACAGGGAATTCAGAAGCAACCAGTTGCATGTCAATTCCCCAAACTGACCCCTCAGAAAATATTTTAAGAGACATACTTTTTATTTGTTAGGAAAGACATTTAGAAGATACAAATGCCTAGGTTAAATTACAGCAAATAAGGGAGATACCACAATCCAGGTAATGTCTTAACAAAGGTTGGCAGCACTGAGGTACTGTGTTTATTTAGCACACCCACAGCTCCAGTCACTGTCTGTATGAGAGTTTCTCTGTTTTTCCTCCCATTTCACAGAGATATGTATGCTGGTTAATTAGCAACACTTAAGTGAGTCTGGTGTGGCATGGACCAAGCACTGGTAACCGTGACTTTGAGATTGGATTAAGTAGATTAAGAAATGGGCGGATGGAATATTAAGGTTTATGGTGTTGAAGTGCTATTCACATAAAAACACTATTTTCTTGTAACAAAATGGGAGTGAAAGCACTGGAAACAAGAACTGGAGACATTTGGATCTTAATTTGATATTGTTTTACAATTACTAGGTGAATAGAAATTAACTGAATGGATGAAAACAGGACTGTGAGACCAGTCAGTTTTATTTCTGTATACCACTTTTCAATGAGTACAGCCTTAAAGTGCTTGCACATATTAACAATTACATTAGCAATAAATTCCAAACCATGTACGTTTCCATGTAAATTAAATTTAATACACCGTAAACAAAGCAAGTTCGTTGATTACCATAGGACATATCAAGATTTCATGAGTTGTTTTTATTCTTATTGCTCCTCAAGATTTACTATTAGTTTAATTTTATTAGAATAGCACTTGCACTTTCAGTGTATCACGTTTAGAGATTGTACAAGAGATTGTTACATTATATATGCTTATGGACATTCGGGCTAATGGCTTTTGACTTGTCTAAATCCTGAATATTTGGAATCTCAGGTCCTTTACTTATTCCACATTGCATATGGAAGAAATATTATTTTCATGAAAAAATCAATTTAGAAATTTCAAAAGAAAAACACATTTTTCTATCCTTGGAAAATGTTTTGGGTATTTTTTGGAAAGATCTATATCTGTAGATCCATGGCAAACATTTTGTGGATACTATAAGTCAAGAACAAATAGCCCAATTATGATTAAATTTTATGGCGCACTTGTACTATTAGTCTTAAGAGTAGACTAGATTTTGGGTGAATTCCAGCTGTTTATCTTCAAGCTTTTACAGGTAAAAACATTAAAACCAATACAAAAAATCACTAAATTTGGATATGTTATTTTAAGACTTTGAAAGAAAGAGTTCAATCCAAAGCTCAAGTTTTTAAAGTTCAAGATTTTCAAGTGCAGTAGCAGCATTGCATCTTGAATTAATTTTGTTAATCTTACACCATTTACTGTACTTACAGTCATGACTAAAATATTGGCACCCCTGCACTTCTGTCACAAAACTGTTGCAATTACAAATGTTGTAGTATTCACGTTTGTTTCTTTTGTTTGCATTGGAACAACACAAAATATATTTCCACAAAGAACTCCAGAAATGGACTAGACAAATTTATTGATACCTTTAAAATATTTTAAGAAATAATTGGATTTCCATTATGTGATGCTTCTTTAATTTGTGTTTAATCTCACCTGTGGCAGATAACAGGAACTAGCAATGTAGGAATCACACTTGCATCCAGTCTAAATGGAGAAAAATTGACTCAGTCTTTCTGTTTTGTGTGTACCATACTGAGCACGGAACAAGGACAGAAGATCAAAGAATTTTCTGAGAATTTGAGAGCCATGCCTATGGAAAAGCATGGACAATCTCAAGGCTACTAGTCCAAGGTATAACAGGATCAACTTGTACTATCCGTCACCATTTGAATGAAATGGGACATTATAGTAGGAGACCTCAAGAGGACCCCACTGCTGACACAGGAACATGAAAAAGCCAGACTGGTGTTTACCAAGACTTACCTGAAGATGCCAACATACTTCTTGGAAGAATACCTTAGAGACAGATGAGACAAAAATAGAGCTTTTTGGTAAAGCATGTCATTGTACTGTATACAAAAAAGAAGATGATGCCTTCAAAGAAAAGAACATGGTCCCTATGGCCAAACATGGTGGATGTTCACAGATATTTTGGAGGCTGTTAAAGAATATTGGAATTCAATGTAGGGTCCAGTGTCAGAAAGCCATGTCTCTGTCAGATTCTTCCAGCAGGAGCATGATCCAAGGCGTACTTCAGAAAGCACCCACAAATGGTCCAAGACAAACTGCTGGGAAGTTTTGAAATGGCCAGCAATGAACCCAGATCTAAATCCCATAAGAACACCAGTGGAAAGATCTCAAAACAACAGTTGGGAGAAGGTTCTCCAGTAGAGAGGTGAAAGAAACTCATTCATGGGTACAGAAAGCGATTGATTTTAGTTGTTTCCAAAGGATATGCTACAAAATATTACATTGAGAATGACGATTCTGTCCTGTCCAGTTTGTGGAATGATATCAGCTCTGAATTTTTTTCCCCTGCTTTTTTCTGTTGTTCCAATGCAAACAAAAGAAATTAAACTGTGAATACCAAAACATTTGTAATTGCAACAATTTTCTGGGAGAAGTAATGCAATTTCTGAAAGAAGTGCAGGGGTGCCAATATTTTTGTTCATGACTGTTTTAAATATGGAGAAAGTCATGAGTTGGCCACATCAGATTTATTTTTAAATAACTAGGGGGCTTCGCCCCCTGCTCGCTTCACTCGCCAACCCCTGTGTTTGGTATTCCAGATACACATTTTTAAGATTTTTTTTTTTCTTTGAATTGTTGCTATTTCATTAGTTTCACTTTTATTTCAGAACTTCTTTAAAAAACAATATTTGGAATCTTTCGAGTCCCAACATGCTGAATCTTTTAAATGCGGTCCGTGAGACGTGTGTTTAATGACTTTTTACCATAATTCAGGATAGGTTTCTCTGTTTGGAATTTCAGCACAGACAAACCGATCCACATCATCAGCAGTTAATAATTTTTTTTGCAAAGTAACCAATACATGCATGTGAGGTAAACCCCGTTTTTGAAATTCTCTAACTTAATCTTCAAAGCCTTACAATATTTACATACTTCAGACATATCACCTATGTCCATATATTCAATCTCTATTCACCTTTTCTTTATTTCTCTGAGTAATAATTTCTCTGTTTGTGCTAATGCGATGTTTACTTTCTTTGTTTTGACACTTTTGTTTTTTTTCTGCTTTCATATTCTGTATCTTGCTCTGCATGTCTTTTGAATTCCACTGTTTTCATTACCTCTAACCAGTTTGGCCCCCATGTTTTCTAACCTCCTTATGACGTTTTACTTTGTTTTATACTGTCTTTTTTTCTGACCTCGCTTTTTACTGCTATTTTTTTCAATTATACCTGGTCCGTGATGATTATTTTCCCTTTTTTTGAGTAATAATTTCCTTTTGTTTGTGCTAATGCGATGTTTACTATCTTTTTTTGATACTGTAGCGACCTCCGCATCCAGCTTGAAAAGAGAAGAAGTAAAAAAAAAAAAAAAACAGACGTAGTAAAGTCTCACAAAAGTTTTACTTGAACAATCAAGAAAAAGAACGCCGACTTCGTAACCCCAAACACAACTTTCTAGCACCCTCTCCAACCCCCCCCCCCCTTACCATATCAATCAATACCCCGCTGTCAGTCTTCTGTGCTGTATTCCGCCCTCCCTCAATCAAACCTAACAGTCACTCAAAAAAAAAAAAAAGGCTTCAACCTGCCTGGGACACTATAATACTTTTGAATTCCACTGCTTTCATAATCTCTAACCATGTTTTTGAACGTCTTTATGAAGTTCTACTTTGTCTTTTACTCTTTGTCTTTTAATTCTGAGCCCGATTGGACATGCTTTTTTTCTTCACTTACACTTGTTCCGGGCTGATTACTTTCCTTATTTTCTGAATTTGCACCTTGATTATTCTTTTTCTTTTTTGCATTTTTTTCTCTCCAACGCGTTTGAGTCTCTTTTCTCCACGTTGCTCTTCTTCGCTTAGTCATTGATGTTTTATCTATAACATATTGTCCTTATACGCTTTATATGTGCTGAGAGCGCTGGATCTGTGTGTGCTCAAAGCCTTGACACGACTGAGTGTTTTGCTGCCCGATCATGTCTCGTCTCCCTAGTCATTCTCTCCTAGGATTTTTTTTATAATAGATATGCAAGACTAAGAAATCTTCAAAAATGTTTCTGATTATAGGCAGCTCAATGGTGAGTCTGCCACATTACAAATTTCTGAGTTCTAGGTTAATCTCCAAGTTTTGGCACGGTCTGTATGGAGTTTGCATGTTTTCCCATGTCTCCACAGTCTCTGGTTTCTCTGGTTTTCACTCCACATCCCATAGATGTGCAGAGTCAGTTAGGGTTAGTTAAGCAGTGAATCAAACTGGCCAAACAATGAGACATCAAACAAGCCACCATGTGAGCAGCTCACCTGTGCCCACACAATATCTGAAAATAAATAAAGGTGAAGGTCTCAGTAAGGTTGATCTCTCAGGTCATCAAAACATTTTGTTGGTGTTCTTAGAAAAACAGAAAAATCAACAGATTTGGAAATGTCTGCTGTGGCAGAATGAGAGCAGCAACAAGCCATTGAATTAAATAACGGGCTTAATTAACAGCAAGAGAGCTTCTCATCAAGAGACTATTTGGAGTGAAATTGGTTGGAGTTTGAAATCCCAGTTTAGCTGGTCATCGGTTGGCTCGTTTCACGTGTCATTTATGTTTGGCTGTCATTATTTGAAGAAACAAATCAATTCAGAGGACTGAATCGTTAAAAACAGGACTATTGAAATGAAGGGAAAATGAGTTAATTAGCAGTGAAAACTGATTAGGAAAAGGGTTAGAATGAAAACCTGTAGCCACTGCGGCCCACCTGGCCCGGAGTTTGACACCCCTGCCTTAGAGGGTTGCAGGGAAATTGACACCTGCCCTAGTAGCACTTGAGACAAGACAAGGCAAAAAAAAAAAAAAAAACACTTTTAAAGGGGATGCCAGATAATTACAAGTCACGCTCATTCACACTCTGACAATTCAGAGTTTTCAGTCAGCATACCATGATTTAACCAAGGTCCCTTGAATGGTTGCAGCAGTACTAAACTCTGGGTCACCATCATTCCTATAATGTCCAGTGCTTTTCAGTGATACTAAAGGGGAGTCTATAACACCTATGGACCCTGCTCCCAACCTGTAATATTTAGCAACTTTTGCAGTTGCAGAGGTGTGGCAAGTGGCTCCAATATTTTAATACAAATATGCTGGAGGAAAATTATTTATTTATATGGCACTTTCATCTAAAGTTATTTTCAAATCACTTGCTCACAATACAATTGTCTAAATATATTTTTCACCGGTAAAAAAACGTGAATAATATTCCTTCCACTTTGTGGTCTTTAGGCCTCACCACCTAAATATCTGAAGGGTGAAAGGATTTTTTCTGTATCTACACAAATGTGAAATGACATAATCACCTATGATTCTTCTGAAGTGGCTTAGATTTTTAGTGTGTTAAGATACCGTCCTTCATCTGAATTAAGTCTATTGACATGAGATTTAAAACTCTTTCTGCATTCTTTTAAGTCTGCTCTTATATATCAGCAAACCTTATTAATCCAATTAAAAGTGAGCTGCTCAGGGTCACTTAGCACCTCAATAGTGATGTCTGAAACAATACAAACCAAGGCAAACAATAAGTGGACAGTCTAGGAAGGCAGTGCACACTTGTGTTCTAAATATTACCAAACTGTCTAGGTTTTAGACTGCTGGACAATTGACTCCACAGCTCTGAGTGCCAAATTTATATATGTATATACATAATGTTTGGGACAAAGACCCATTTTTCCTTGATTTACCCCTCTGCTCTACGGTTTAAAATTACAAATCAAATATTTCAGATGTGATTGAAGTGCATGCTGCAGACTTCAATTCAAGGGTATTTGCATAGATTTCGGGATCATTATATTCTTGTAGGATGAAGCGTCATCTAATAACTTTGGAGGCATTTACTGGAACTTGAGCAGATGTTTCCATACACCTCAGAATTCAGTGTCACTGATGGCGGCAGTTATCAATGAAGATAAGCATGCCAGTACCTGTGGCAGCCAAATATATGCTCAAGCCATAGCACCTCTAATACCACATTGAACAGATGAGGTGGTATTCTTTGGATCTTGCCATCACTCTGATACAGGGTCCTCTTTGTCTTGTCTGTCTACAAGACTTTTTTTCCAGAATTCTGCAGGCCCTTTTCAGTGATTTTTGCAAACTGTAATCTAGTCATCTTGTTCATGAAGTCTTCTATGGATAGTCATCTGACACATGGACATCTGCCTCCTGAAGACTGTTTCTGATCTGTCGGGCTGGCATTGGGGGCTTTTACTTTACTTTAGTGAGTATTCTGCTGTCAATGGCAGTTGAGGTCTTCTTTGACTTACCAGCCCATTTGCGATTACCGGGTCCACCAGTGTGTTCTTTGATCTAAATGATATTCCAGACAGTTGATTTAGGTAATCCTAACATAACATTTTACTGATGTCTCTCATTGTTCTGTTCTTGGTTTTCTGCCTCATCTTTGACTTTCATTGGTACAGCTGTTGTCCTCATGTTGAACAAAGGCATTGGAGTCTGCAGACAGAAGCAACCCTAGGTAACTTGTGCCTGGTCTAGTGAAGCAATGAAACACACCAGAGACATCACAAACACCTGTGACGCCAATTGTCCCAAATATTATCCTGAAATGGAGGGCCCATTTGTAAAAAAAGTTGTCATTTCTACATGGTGCGACTGAAATATATGCAAACACCCTTACATTAAAAGTCTGCAATGTGCACTTTACTTACATCTGAATTGTTTGAATTGTAATAAACTGTGAAGCAGAGGGGTAAATTAAGGAAAAAAGTGCCTTTGTCTCAAACATTATGGAAGGCACTGTATGTGGGTGTATATATGTTGTGACCGGGAAGCAGTGTGAAAATGGGGGAGTATCAGTACACTGGTATCCCCATTTACATCAGAGCTTAAAAAAATATAAAAACAAAAATAGTCCCCACAGTAAGACAACTCTGGCTAAACTGAAAGGCTAACAATTTAAATTCACTGTCTCTTCTGTAGTCCTTTAAAGAACAATGCCACCTTCCTGGGGTTTCCCTTTTTATGGCCCCAGGACTGGAAAGGGTGGGACTTCCATCAGACCCTACTGCCGGGCTTGATTGCCCTCACTGGGCATGTTTTCTCGGCCATGAAAAAAGGAGAGAATATCATTAGCTCAGCTGGTCAAGAAGCTGGATGTATGTGTGTGTCTATATTTTATTTATATATATATATATATATATATATATATATATATACACAGTGGGTACGGAAAGTATTCAGACCCCCTTCGATTTTTCACTCTTTGTCATATTGCAGCCATTTGCTAAAATCATTTAAATTAATTTTTTCCATCATTAATGTACACACAGCACCCCATATTGACAGACAAAAAAAATAATTTTTGAAATTGTTGCAGATTTATTAAAAAAGAAAAACTGAAATATCACATGGTCCTAAGTATTCAGACCTTTTGCTCAGTATTTAGTAGAAGCACCCTTTTGAGCTAATACAGCCATGAGTCTTCTTGGGAAAGATGCAACAAGTTTTCCACACCTGGATTTGGGGATCCTCTGCCATTCCTCCTTGCAGATCCTCTCCAGTTCTGTCAGGTTGGATGGTAAACGTTGGTGGACAGCCATTTTTAGGTCTCTCCAGAGATGCTCAATTGGGTTTAAGTCAGGGCTCTGGCTGGGCCATTCAAGAACAGTCACAGAGTTGTTGTGAAGCCACTCCTTCGTTATTTTAGCTGTGTGCTTAGGGTCATTGTCTTGTTGGAAGGTAAACCTTCGGCCCAGTCTGAGGTCCTTAGCACTCTGGAGAAGGTTTTTGTCCAGGATATCCCTGTACTTGGCCGCATTCATCTTTCCCTCGATTGCAACCAGTTGTCCCGTCCCTGCAGCTGAAAAACACCCCCACAGCATGATGCTGCCACCGCCATGCTTCACTGTGGGGACTGTATTGGACAAGTGATGAGCCGTGCCTGGTTGTCTCCACACATACCGCTTAGAATTAAGGCCAAAAAGTTCTATCTTGGTCTCATCAGACCAGAGAATCTTATTTCTCACCATCTCAGAGTCCTTCAGGTGTCTTTTAGCAAACTCCATGCGGGAGTTGGCCTTAATTCTAAGCGGTCTTAGAAGGGGGTCTGAATACTTTCCGTACCCACTGTGTATATATATATATATATATATATATATATATATATATATATATATATACACACACACACAGTATAAAGAGAGAGAAAGGTATGCAATAAGATCAAAGGCATGGAGAATGCTTAAAATAAAAGCTGTCCACTAATTAGAATGGCCTCAATGAGTGTGTCATTCCATAAAGACTATGTTTTTTTCTTACTGGTTTTAAAAGCTAACCAGCCAGTGCCTTGTTTTCACCCACTGCACAACACTAGACTTTAAACAATAAATAGTTGTGGTTAGAATATGAATTTATAAATGTAACAGTTTATCTCTAGCACAAAGAAAGATACAAGTTGAATTTCTTTACATTTCTACTGTTCACATTAGCATGTTATTCCTCCCACATATACGCCGCTGGAATTACTTATCCTTTTCAGTAAGGATAATATGAATTATTTAGGTGACAGTTGTTGCTTACTCAGTATGGATTCTCTATGAGGAAATACCGGTCCAGAAAGCCAATACTGGAAACTGAAAAATTTCCTTTACAAACAGTTTTATTACGCAAGTGTGTGTATGAGGGTGCCCTGTGATGAACTGGTGCCCCATCCAGGGGTGGTTCCTGCCTTGTTCTTTAATTGGCTCCCAACCCTGAAATGGATAAAGCTTGTTTGAGAATGTTAAGTTAGGATCTTGAATGAAACTCTACAATATTACTCGGAGTGACTTATGGTTACAAGGCTAATGGTAAAATCATTGACTCACTTTGTAATCTTTGTAATGCTGGGCATAGGGTGCAAGTGCTCCAAATGTAAAATATGTATGTATAATTATATAGATACAGTAAATACACTTTTGCTGTGAGGTAGAAAAGATTAGGGGGGCAAATTGAATTATTAATTATTTTCAAAACACTTCTGAATACACGTTGTAACAAAAATAAAATCTGTCTGTACTTCAAATGTACTTAGCCAATCCCTAGTTTATGTAGATTAAACATACAATAATTCATGTAAATACAGGAAATCATCTTCAAAATAAAGTTCAGATGAAATTAAACCAGGTGCTGTCATATATTACAGGGGTCTAGCAAAACAACTATTGTGATGTAGTGGTTACATATAATTGCAGCTATGATGTGAAAGTGTAATTATTCTGAAGTTTCCTTAAAAAAGGAATTCATGAAATTTAATAAATTTATTTAAAAAAATCGTAACTACTTGGATTAGGAGTTAGATAATGTTCTGAAATTAACATTTTTGTAATTTTATTAACCATAGTGAATCTGTCAGTTTGTTTAAACTTATCTATTGGGACTGCAATACATTAGAAAAGGTATTTGTTGTACTCTTATTGAATACATTTGTCTATTATTGAATGTATTTATGTTAAACATTTTCAGAATTCTGTTTCATTAATTTAATTTTATGTGCAATTCTATTCATTTATTTTGCTAGTTCTAGTCTAGCACATTCCTTCTGATTTTTGACAATCAAAATAAAAGCTGGAAATCCTGTAAAGAATGTTTTTGCGCTTTGTGGTACTTTTAAGCAAATTGCAAAATTAGGTGGTTTAAACTACTTAACACAATACAGCATTCACTTTTCAACTGAAGGTTTTGCTTTGCTATAACAGTTATAACTTATCTTTAAACAAAAATTAAATAAGGCACTGCAGACTAAGATGTGACCAACAAACACTAAAATCTTTATTGGTCACATAAAAATACTAAACAGGAAGGCTGCATGCTCAGTACACCTGCAAATGTGAGTAGTAAAAATGGATCAATTTCACAGAATAGCGTTGTTTGCTTGAGCTTTATATAGAGAATCTGCCCACCAAGCATGAAAACTTAAACCTTTCAAGAAGTTCAAACTACTGATTAGAGGTCTACCATGGACTAGATAAACAGATTGTAAATCATAAACCAAGTAAAGCACATGTTGCTTCTATAATTGAGACTATATGGCATTGCAATCTAGCCATTTTACCTATTAAAAAAAAAAAATTAAGCAAACACATACTCTGTTACATCATTTAATATAAGACATCTGCAAGTTTCTCCCAATGTAAAGCATCAGAATTATGCATGACATAGTGCTCTAACACTATTTATTAGCATTACTGCTTGCCAGCATACTATACAAACAAAAGTAATTTTTATTATCACAAGCTCATTATAATGGTTTCATGCACAGAATATACAGCAAACTGTTTTATACACCCATTTTGATAGAGTCTGAATACAGTTGGTTAAAATTAAACATTTGAGATTGTTATTACATTATTTACAAATATAAATAATTCAAATTGCAATAGTATACTGTATTTAGAAGTGCTTAGTTTGCATAATTAGCCAAACATTAGCTCTTCAAAATATTTAATAAATTAATATACAGAACTTATAAAATTACTAATTTATACAAAATATCAAAATTACTAAGAACCAAAACTATAATCTGAAAAATTAGTCAATACTTGAATCAACTGCATCCTCACATATGTTCACAGATCTCTTCCTTGACAGCCATAATAAGCACTGGATTCACAGGTCAAACCAAGCTATTATTCACTGACAAATCCAGTCTATAAACAAAATCAATGCCCAATGAAAATGATTGCTTATGTCTAAAGTCATTGAATATTTGAAACACCACGTTGTTTGCCTAAAACTTTCTGATGAACATCTTGATATATTTATGTGACAATAAGTAAGAGCTACTCATAAATTTCATTTATTTCTCCAACTTGTTTATGTAATAGCAGTGAGAGCTGCCATAAAGTGGGCATGTCTATTGTATCAAAACAAGACAGTAAGTCAGAGATTAGGATGTTGAATGGCCATATTTTGAATCTCAATCTGGAGATTCTTCTCCATCATTCGGAAATATAAAAATGGAAATGAAAAAAGGATTCTTGTGGGATTCTTGTGTACAGTAATGATCAATTTCAAGATGACTGCAAACTCCCTGAAAGCACTGCTGTTCAAATCCAAACAGGCTCCAATATCTTTCAATTTCATTTTATCTGATTGTCGTCAGGAAGAGCATTTAGCTTTTCTATGAGCTGATCAGCCTATAAAAAGAAATAAAAGTGAACATAATGAACAGATTTCAACCATGAGAAGAAATGAAAATAATACACTGATTTAAAGACTTATTTTTTACTTAAAGAGTTAAATTAACCAAAGGGAAAATATTCTGCAAAACATTTTCTCGTACTACAGTAATTATAGAAGGTCTGAAGCTGAAGCCTTAAAATTCTGTACTCAAAGTCACCTTATCCTGCCACTCCCCAAGCTTGTTAAGGATCCCAGGAACCAATACCATTTAATTAACAGTGTGAGGTACACAGTAGTGAGCAAGACAACAGCAAGATAAGAGGGGCTCAGCAATGCCCTAACAAGTTAAGTGAAACCTGCACTACACAGTTTGCCAGTTGGAAAGACAGCCACAGGTATGAGGTTAGGTGTCCTATGTGGACCCGAAGAAAGATGGGCAGGGACAAATCTATACAAGAAGGACGTAGCAGAAAAAAAAATATTCCTCTCACATGCTCTAGGGCATTTCTTGAGATGCCTGACTTCTAGCTACAGTATCTTTGAACTACTAGAGAATATATGAGTCAAGATGAGGATAGATTGGGCCATGCTCCCTCACTAAAAGTGCAAATATCAATGGAGCTGCCTTGACACCAGAAGTGATTCTAGATGGTATGACACTCTCTTCATAATGACGGTAGTGGACTGTAGAATTGAGGTCCAGTCTCAGAAACTGTGTGGAATCAGCAGTAAAAATTTCCCAGCATCCAAAGTACGTGTAGCAGTCATGCCATTTCAGAGAAATAGATAGATAGATAGATAGATACTTTATTAATCCCAATGGGAAATTCACATTCTTCAGCAGCAGCATACTGATACAATAAATAATATTAAAGAATGATAATAATGCAGGTGAAAAACAGACAACAACTATGTATAATGTTAAATGTTAATGTTTACCCCCCCGGGTGGAATTAAAGAGTCGCATAGTTTGGGGGAGGAACGATCTCCTCAATCTGTCAGTGGAGCAGGACAGTGACAGCAGTCTGTCGCTGAAGCTACTCTTCTGTCTGGAGATGATACTACTAAGTGGATGCAGTGGATTCTCCATAATTGATAGGAGCCTGCTGAGCGCCCTTCGCTCTGCCACAGATGTTAAACTGTCCAGCTCCATACCAACAATAGAGCTTGCCTTCCCCACCAGTTTGTCCAGGCGTGAGGCGTCTTTCCTCTTAATGCTGCCTCCCCAGCACACCACTGCGTAGAAGAGGGCGCTCGCCACAACTGTGTGATAGAACATCTGCAGCATCTTATTGCAGATGTTGAAGGACGCCAGCCTTCTAAGGTAGTATAACCGGCTCTGTCCTTTCTTGCACAGCGCATCAGTATTGGCAGTCCAGTCTAATTTATCATCCAGCTGCACTCTCAGATATTTATAGGTCTGCACACAGTCACCTTTGATGATCACTGGGTCTATGAGGGGTCTGGGCCTGGTTTTGCTGGTGTTCAGGTTTAGGTGGTTTGAGTCGCACCATTTAACAAAGTCATTGATTAGGTCCCTATACTCCTCCTCCAGCCCATTCCTGATGCAGCCCATGATAGCAGTGTCATCAGCGAACTTTTGCACATGGCAGGACTCCGAGTTGTATTGGAAGTCTGATGTATATAGGCTGAACAGGACCGGAGAAAGTACAGTCCCCTGTGGCGCTCCTGTGTTGCTGACCACAATGTCAGACGTGCAGTTCCCAAGACGCACATACTGAGGTCTGTCTTTAAGATAGTCCACGATCCATGCCACCAGGTATGAATCTAATCCCATCTCTGTCAGCTTGTCCCTAAGGATACACCTGCCGGAAGGTGAGACTCCCTGCGATCTTTTGCGCAAATGCAGTATGTCTCTGCAGGTCAAGGGATCAATGAGTGTGTTTACATGTACACACATAACTAAGTTAAGATGAATAACATGGTTATTGAGGAAACCAGATTTTTTTTTTTTTTTTTTAAATACGCATTTATATGGGCAAATAAGCTTCTGGAGTTCTCATTTGTCAAAATGCTCTGATGTCATTAAACTGCACAAAAAAGAGTTAACATCATCATCAGCCACTGTGAATCCAAAAATAAGCATGACTCCTGTGATAATTTTATAGTGTTTTATAAATATGTAGTCAAACTGATGCATTATCTATAGGTTTCTGTTACCGAATTGCATGCAGCTCACTCTTTCCTGCTTGGCTGCGTGTTTGAGCTCCGCAATGAACCCAGTATGTGTGTTTCTTACCTTGCATCCAGTGCTGCAGGAATAATTCCAATGCTGGTATTTTTAACATAAAATAACTATTGGTTACTTGTTATTTTAAAAAAACAAATCGGACTTCTTAACATTTTACTTTTACTGCATTACTCTCCTGTTCTGTAAATTGTGTTGCTGAGTTTAGCACTGTACATGTTGGTAAAGACACACAGATGCTTCAAAAAGGGTTCCTTATGAGTCACAATATAAAATGCAGCCTCTTAATCATCAAAATTCTTTATTATTAAAGTATTCATGAAACAATGACAATTAAAGTTCAGATGTGAACTCCATATCTTGCCATCTCACCTCTTACATTATAATGTGAAACCACGAAAATTTGTGGCTCAGACTAGTGCTGGGCGGTATACCGGTTCATACCAAAAACCGTTTTTTGTTTTTGTTATGATATGGATTTTTCTTATACCGGAACACCGGTTTAAATAGCCTAAACAACATTTGGAACGTGGCGCAGCGGGAAACTGTTTAAGGGGGACCTTTTTCACTGGTGCACCACAAAATACGCATCCAACAGAGTACATGTGTTAGTGGAGGTATTGAGCGGTGAAAATGGACAGGGAACATTCTGAAACTGAAGCTGTAAGAGACGATAAAGTTGAACATGATAACACAGAAGAACTTTTGACGAAAAAAGGTGCTGTGTCTGTTATCTGTAGATACTTTGGTTTTAAAAGGTCGGATGTGGAGCATTATGTTCAAATGTATGAATACTGTTTCTATACTACTGGATAATACTGCAAGCCAAGTTGTACTTGTTTTATTTTATTTATTTTTTTCAATACTCTGTAATGTATCTGGTTACTGTGTAATACTGTGACGGTGCTGGTCCCCTACAGACTCCCTCTTCCCACATGGGAGTCTGTTGAACCAACACCGTCGATAGTTATGACCGAGATGAGCTGAGAAATCTCATTGAAGCCAGGGGATGTTGGAAAGTGCTCAAGTGCTTTTGTTAAAAACAGTCAAAGTAAAACCAAAAGTGTCTGTTGGACAGTGTTCAGAAAAATACAGTACCCAAATACATAGCAAATCCATAAAGCCAGTGAAATGTGGGGATAAAATCCATAATAAATATATCCGTTAAAATGCAGTCTCTCTCCTCGCCCAATCGCAGCACACCACCTTCTGTCTCCATTGCTCACCCTTCACTGGTGTTGCTGATGGAGCCTTTGCAGCACGAACTGCTTTCTGCCAACCCCTGTTTTGGCTGCCGCCACACTGTGCAGCCAGACCGTCCGAGGTCGGCACACCTCCCGTCTTCCTTCGTGCTCACTCAGTCACTCCTCAGATCCATTTGGAGGTCTTACATTTCGCTCGCCCCACTCCACACGCTTACTCAGTGGGGTGAACCAGCCCCTAGATTGCCTAAGCCTACACTCCCTCACGGAGCCCCAGCTCGTGCTGCCTTCTGATTCGTGGTGTTTGGATTGTCTCCCATGACTGTCTTTTCCCTTCTTTAACCTCCTTGTGTTCTATCTTTTCTTTTTTCCTTCCATCCTGCCGGCCCATAAATATACGTCTCTGTGCGTAGGCTCAGCGCCTTATTCACACGCCACACTAAGCCGACGAAGCAATTGAGAATGATCAGATGCGACCTGCCCCAATCACCTCATCAACTCCCTGCGGTCGAGCAATCGCGCCCACGAAGACAGACACGGCGAACTGGATTTAAAAACGGACCATTTTTTTGTTTTTTTTGACCCACTAAACAACAAATAGTATTATAAATTCAAGTTGCAGTTTTATTATTTATTATATATATCAGAATTAGGGCGAAACACGTGTCATGTAATCTTTGCATTATTTGACAGTAAACTATTTCAACCATTCTATGATCTGCTTCTCGCAACTGAAAGAGGGCACCGTGGTGGATGTTAGCCGACTTGCTGACCAACCACAAGCGTTACCTGGTAGGTAACCACCCATACAATCAGATTGTGATTCAGACTACGAATGCCGTGAATGTAATTACCCCGATCTACATGCTGTCAAATGAACGAACCACACGCCGTGGCGCAACGTTAGGGGCTTCGCCTCTAGCGCGGACGTCCGAGGTTCGATTCCCGAGAGGGAGTGCAGTGAGTGTGTACGCCTGATGAGCCCAGAATTAGGGCGAAACACGTGTCGCGTACTCTTTGCATTATTTGACAGTAAACTATTTCAACCATATAGCTTAGCTTGAAGCAAGGTCTATATTAATGCAATTTGCCTTAATGACGGTTCAGTTGGTAAAGATGTCATCTCCAAGTTGCACTTGTTTTATTTTAGTTTGGTGAATACTGTGTAATGTACCTGGGCTTGAAGTTTTGATGTAATAGTATTATTACTGGAAGTTGCACTATTATTTATTTTATTGTTATAATTTACTAGTTTATATATTATGCAGTTTAATGATGGTAAAGTTGTTTAAAAAGTCACTTTAACATGTCAGTGGACAGAGATTGTTAACATTAACAAAGTGTAGTTGGTTTACAAAAAATATTTGCCATTTATTCCTTTTCTAAGACATGTTCTGTGCAATACAACTAAATGCCTCTTTGGATGGTTGACAATTTGTTGTCAAAGTTTTAGTTTAAGCGGTTTGCAAAATTTGTTCAATAAAAAGGTTCTATATTTTGACAGCAACTGTCATGCAGTGTGATTCCTTCTCTTCATTAGTGCCCACCCCCCCCCCTTTGAAAACTATCACTTTATGGAGCCATGCAAACCTGTATTAATACTTGTGTGCACATTAAAATGTTTTTTTGTACAATGTACAATTCTCATGACAGTGGAATAGGTTATTCTTAGCCAGTCTACTGCAGTAATTGCAGTGGAAAATGTGATTAACTCATGCATGGGAAAAAAATACAGTTGAATACCATGAAACCGGTACAATCTTGAAAAATACCGTGATATAGAATTTTGGTCATACCGCCCAGCACTAGCTCAGACTCAAATGATGTATGAGCTGTCTTGTTCTGTTGTGTGCTATCTGGCTACACTTGAATATCCTCAACTAACCAGGCACAAGGCACAGAGCAATTGAGAGGGTTGAGGAGATAATGATTCAGTTTCACTTTGGACAATCATATCCTGCTTAAGTCTGAATGAAACCTCTTTCAAATACAGTGCATCCGTAAAGTATTCACAGCGCATCACTTTTTCCACATTTTGTTATGTTACAGCCTTATTCCAAAATGGATTAAATTCATTTTTTTCCTCAGAATTCTACACACAACACCCCATAATGACAACGTGAAAAAAGTTTACTTGAGGTTTTTGCAAATTTATTAAAAATAAAAAAATTGAGAAAGCACATGTACTTAAGTATTCACAGCCTTTGCCATGAAGCTCTAAATTGAGCTCAGGTGCATCCTGTTTCCCCTGATCATCCTTGAGATGTTTCTGCAGCTTAATTGGAGTCCACCTGTGGTAAATTCAGTTCACTGGACATGATTTGGAAAGGCACACACCTGTCTATATAAGGTCCCACAGTTGACAGTTCACGTCAGAGCACAAACCAAGCATGAAGTCAAAGGGATTGTCTCGAGGCACAAATCTGGGGAAGGTTACAGAAAAATTTCTGCTGCTTTGAAGGTCCCAATGAGCACAGTGGCCTCCATCATCCGTAAGTGGAAGAAGTTCGAAACCACCAGGACTCTTCCTAGAGCTGGCCGGCCATCTAAACTGAGCGATCAAGGAAGAAGGGCCTTAGTCAGGGAGGTGACCAAGAACCCGATTTCACTCTGTCAGAGCTCCAGAGTACTCTGTGGAGAGAGGAGAACCTTCCAGAAGGACAACCATCTCTGCAGCAATCCACCAATCAGGCCTGTATGGTAGAGTGGCCGGACGGAAGCCACTCCTTAGTAAAAGGCACATGGCAGCCCGCCTGGAGTTTGCCAAAAGGCACCTGAAGGACTCTCAGAACATGAGAAAGAAAATTCTCTGGTCTGATGAAACAAA